>NW_026697036.1:0-33129 GCF_030435755.1 Ochotona princeps | reverse complement strand
TTGCTTAGTGCCCTTTCTTGGCTACGACTGAAATGAACTTGGTAGAGCATCCCACACAAACGAATGCTCCACATGCGGGTTTTCACATGCCACCAACTCCACATTCACAGGCAACTTCAGCGCCACAGCCGTTTTCAGATAGTCCTCAAAGCAAAGGCTCTAGACGCAAATATTGGTGTGAGAGCTAATTCAATCAAGGAAACACTGCATGTTGGTGAAGGGCATATTGAAGAAGGATCAGCCGAGTGGTTCTTGTGGGAGAACAACTCCATTTGGCTCACTAACGTCACACAGCATGAGGCTTCCAAGCAGCTCTCAAGAAACTCAGTTTTCACACTCTATGCCTTAGTGCCCTTTGAGTGCATTATCTAGGAATGAACCTGGTAGAGCATCCCACCGACAAACGAATGCTCCACATGCGGGTTTCACATGCCACCAACTCCACATTCACAGGCAACTTTCAGCGCCACAGCTGTTTTCAGATAGCCCTCAATGCAAAGGCTCTAGATGCAAATATTGGTGTGAGAGCTAATTCAATCAAGGAAACACTGCATGTTGGTGAAGGGCATATTGAAGAAGGATCAGCCGAGTGGTTCTTGTGGGAGAACAACTCCATTTGGCTCACTAACGTCACACACCATCAGGCTTCCAAGCAGCTCTCAAGGAAACTCAGTTTTCACACTCTATGCTTAGTGCCGTTTGAGTGCCTAGAACTGAAATGAACCTGGTAGAGCATCCCACACAAACGAAATGCTCTACATGCGGGTTTCACATGCCACCAACTCCACATTCTCAGGCAACTTCAGCGCCACAGCCATTTTCAGATAGCCCTCAATGCAAAGCTCTAGACGCAAATATTGGTGTGAAAGTTAATTCAATCAAGGAAACACTGCATGTTGGTGAAGGGCATATTGAAGAAGGATCAGCCGAGTGGTTCTTGTGGAGAACAACTCCATTTGGCTCACTAACTTCACACACCATCAGGCTTCCAAGCAGCTCTCAAGGAAACTCAGTTTTCACACTCTATGCTTAGTGCCCTTTGAGTGCCTAGGACTGAAATGAATTTTGGTCAGCATCCCACACAAACGAATGCTCCACATGCGGGTTTCACATGCCACCAACTCCACATTCACAGGCAACTTCAGCGCCACAGCCGTTTTCAGATAGCCCTCAATGCAAAGGCTCTAGACGCAAATATTGGTGTGAGAGCTAATTCAATCAAGGAAACACTGCATGTTGGTGAAGGGCATATTGAAGAAGGATCAGCCGAGTGGTTCTTGTGGGAGAACAACTCCATTTGGCTCACTAACTTCACACACCATGAGGCTTCCAAGCAGCTCTCAAGGAAACTCAGTTTTCACACTCTATGCTTAGTGCCCTTTGAGTGCCTAGGACTGAAATGAATTTTGGTCAGCATCCCACACAAACGAATGCTCCACATGCGGGTTTCACATGCCACCAACTCCACATTCACAGGCAACTTCAGCGCCACAGCCATTTTCAGATAGCCCTCGAATGCAAAGGCTCTAGACGCAATATTGGTGTGAGAGCTAATTCAATCAAGGAAACACTGCATGTTGGTGAAGGGCACATTGAAGAAGGATCAGCCGAGTGGTTCTTGTGGGAGAACAACTCCATTTGGCTCACTAACTTCACACACCATCAGGCTTCCAAGCAGCTCTCAAGGAAACTCAGTTTTCACACTCTATGCTTAGTGCCCTTTGAGTGCCATTATCTCAAGAATGAACCTGGTAGAGCATCCCACACAAACGAATGCTCCACATGCGGGTTTCACATGCCACCAACTCCAGATTCACAGGCAACTTCAGCGCCACAGCCGTTTTCAGATAGTCCTCAAAGCAAAGGCTCTAGACGCAAATATTGGTGTGAGAGCTAATTCAATCAAGGAAACACTGCATGTTGGTGAAGGGCATATGAAGAAGCATCAGCCGAGTGGTTCTTGTGGGGAGAACAACTCCATTTGGCTCACTAACTTCACACATTATCAGACTTCCAAGCAGCTCTCAAGGAAACTCAGTTTTCACACTCTATGCTTAGTGCCCTTTGAGTGCCTAGACTGAAATGAATTTTGGTCAGCATCCCACACAAACGAATGCTCCACATGCGGGTTTCACATGCCACCAACTCCACATTCACAGGCAACTTCAGCGCCACAGCCGTTTTCAGATAGCCCTCAATGCAAAGGCTCTAGACGCAAATATTGGTGTGAGAGCTAATTCAATCAAGGAAACACTGCATGTTGGTGAAGGGCATATTGAAGAAGGATCAGCCGAGTGGTTCTTGTGGGAGAACAACTCCATTTGGCTCACTAACGTCACACACCATCAGGCTTCCAAGCAGCTCTCAAGGAAACTCAGTTTTCACACTCTATGCTTAGTGCCCTTTGAGGTGCCTAGGACTGAAATGAATTTTGGTCAGCATCCCACCACAAACGAATGCTCCACATGCGGGTTTCACATGCCACCAACTCCACATTCACAGGCAACTTCAGCGCCACAGCCATTTTCAGATAGCCCTCAATGCAAAGGCTCTAGACAAATATTGGTGTGAGAGCTAATTCAATCAAGGAAACACTGCATGTTGGTGAAGGGCATATTGAAGAAGGATCAGCCGAGTGGTTTCTTTGTGGGAGAACAACTCCATTTGGCTCACTAACTTCACACACCATCAGGCTTCCAAGCAGCTCTCAAGGAAACTCAGTTTTCACACTCTATGCTTAGTGCCCTTTGAGTGCATTATCTAAGAATGAACCTGGTAGAGCATCCCACACAAACGAATGCTCCACATGCGGGTTTCACATGCCACCAACTCCAGATTCACAGGCAACTTCAGCGCCACAGCCGTTTTCAGATAGTCCTCAAAGCAAAGGCTCTAGACGCAAATATTGGTGTGAGAGCTAATTCAATCAAGGAAACACTGCATGTTGGTGAAGGGCATATTGAAGAAGCATCAGCCGAGTGGTTCTTGTGGGAGAACAACTCCATTTGGCTCACTAACTTCACACATTATCAGACTTCCAAGCAGCTCTCAAGGAAACTCAGTTTTCACACTCTATGCTTAGTGCTCTTTGTGTGCCTAGGACTGAAATGAAGCTTGGTCAGCATCCCACACAAACGAATGCCCCACATGCGGGTTTCACATGCCACCAACTCCACATTCACAGGCAACTTCAGCGCCACAGCCGTTTTCAGATAGCCCTCAATGCAAAGGCTCTAGACGCAAATATTGGTGTGAGAGCTAATTCAATCAAGGAAACACTGCATGTTGGTGAAGGGCATATTGAAGAAGGATCAGCCGAGTGGTTCTTGTGGGAGAACAACTCCATTTGGCTCACTAACTTCACACACCATGAGGCTTCCAAGCAGCTCTCAAGGAAACTCAGTTTTCACACTCTATGCTTAGTGCCCTTTCTTTGGCTACGACTGAAATGAACTTGGTAGAGCATCCCACACAAACGAATGCTCCACATGCGGGTTTCACATGCCACCAACTCCACATTCACAGGCAACTTCAGCGCCACAGCCGTTTTCAGATAGTCCTCAAAGCAAAGGCTCTAGACGCAAATATTGGTGTGAGAGCTAATTCAATCAAGGAAACACTGCATGTTGGTGAAGGGCATATTGAAGAAGGATCAGCCGAGTGGTTCTTGTGGGAGAACAACTCCATTTGGCTCACTAACGTCACACAGCATGAGGCTTCCAAGCAGCTCTCAAGGAAACTCAGTTTTCACACTCTATGCTTAGTGCCCTTTGAGTGCATTATCTAGGAATGAACCTGGTAGAGCATCCCACACAAACGAATGCTCCACATGCGGGTTTCACATGCCACCAACTCCACATTCACAGGCAACTTCAGCGCCACAGCTGTTTTCAGATAGCCCTCAATGCAAAGGCTCTAGATGCAAATATTGGTGTGAGAGCTAATTCAATCAAGGAAACACTGCATGTTGGTGAAGGGCATATTGAAGAAGGATCAGCCGAGTGGTTCTTGTGGGAGAACAACTCCATTTGGCTCACTAACGTCACACACCATCAGGCTTCCAAGCAGCTCTCAAGGAAACTCAGTTTTCACACTCTATGCTTAGTGCCGTTTGAGTGCCTAGAACTGAAATGAACCTGGTAGAGCATCCCACACAAACGAATGCTCTACATGCGGGTTTCACATGCCACCAACTCCACATTCTCAGGCAACTTCAGCGCCACAGCCATTTTCAGATAGCCCTCAATGCAAAGGCTCTAGACGCAAATATTGGTGTGAAAGTTAATTCAATCAAGGAAACACTGCATGTTGGTGAAGGGCATATTGAAGAAGGATCAGCCGAGTGGTTCTTGTGGGAGAACAACTCCATTTGGCTCACTAACTTCACACACCATCAGGCTTCCAAGCAGCTCTCAAGGAAACTCAGTTTTCACACTCTATGCTTAGTGCCCTTTGAGTGCCTAGGACTGAAATGAATTTTGGTCAGCATCCCACACAAACGAATGCTCCACATGCGGGTTTCACATGCCACCAACTCCACATTCACAGGCAACTTCAGCGCCACAGCCGTTTTCAGATAGCCCTCAATGCAAAGGCTCTAGACGCAAATATTGGTGTGAGAGCTAATTCAATCAAGGAAACACTGCATGTTGGTGAAGGGCATATTGAAGAAGGATCAGCCGAGTGGTTCTTGTGGGAGAACAACTCCATTTGGCTCACTAACTTCACACACCATGAGGCTTCCAAGCAGCTCTCAAGGAAACTCAGTTTTCACACTCTATGCTTAGTGCCCTTTGAGTGCCTAGGACTGAAATGAATTTTGGTCAGCATCCCACACAAACGAATGCTCCACATGCGGGTTTCACATGCCACCAACTCCACATTCACAGGCAACTTCAGCGCCACAGCCATTTTCAGATAGCCCTCAATGCAAAGGCTCTAGACGCAAATATTGGTGTGAGAGCTAATTCAATCAAGGAAACACTGCATGTTGGTGAAGGGCATATTGAAGAAGGATCAGCCGAGTGGTTCTTGTGGGAGAACAACTCCATTTGGCTCACTAACTTCACACACCATCAGGCTTCCAAGCAGCTCTCAAGGAAACTCAGTTTTCACACTCTATGCTTAGTGCCCTTTGAGTGCATTATCTAAGAATGAACCTGGTAGAGCATCCCACACAAACGAATGCTCCACATGCGGGTTTCACATGCCACCAACTCCAGATTCACAGGCAACTTCAGCGCCACAGCCGTTTTCAGATAGTCCTCAAAGCAAAGGCTCTAGACGCAAATATTGGTGTGAGAGCTAATTCAATCAAGGAAACACTGCATGTTGGTGAAGGGCATATTGAAGAAGCATCAGCCGAGTGGTTCTTGTGGGAGAACAACTCCATTTGGCTCACTAACTTCACACATTATCAGACTTCCAAGCAGCTCTCAAGGAAACTCAGTTTTCACACTCTATGCTTAGTGCTCTTTGTGTGCCTAGGACTGAAATGAAGCTTGGTCAGCATCCCACACAAACGAATGCCCCACATGCGGGTTTCACATGCCACCAACTCCACATTCACAGGCAACTTCAGCGCCACAGCCGTTTTCAGATAGCCCTCAATGCAAAGGCTCTAGACGCAAATATTGGTGTGAGAGCTAATTCAATCAAGGAAACACTGCATGTTGGTGAAGGGCATATTGAAGAAGGATCAGCCGAGTGGTTCTTGTGGGAGAACAACTCCATTTGGCTCACTAACTTCACACACCATGAGGCTTCCAAGCAGCTCTCAAGGAAACTCAGTTTTCACACTCTATGCTTAGTGCCCTTTCTTTGGCTACGACTGAAATGAACTTGGTAGAGCATCCCACACAAACGAATGCTCCACATGCGGGTTTCACATGCCACCAACTCCACATTCACAGGCAACTTCAGCGCCACAGCCGTTTTCAGATAGCCCTCAATGCAAAGGCTCTAGACGCAAATATTGGTGTGAGAGCTAATTCAATCAAGGAAACACTGCATGTTGGTGAAGGGCATATTGAAGAAGGATCAGCCGAGTGGTTCTTGTGGGAGAACAACTCCATTTGGCTCACTAACTTCACACACCATCAGGCTTCCAAGCAGCTCTCAAGGAAACTCAGTTTTCACACTCTATGCTTAGTGCCGTTTGAGTGCCTAGGACTGAAATGAAGCTTGGTCAGCATCCCACACAACCGAAAGCTCCACATGCGGGTTTCACATGCCACCAACTCCTCATTCACAGGCAACTTCAGCGCCACAGCCATTTTCAGATAGCCCTCAATGCAAAGGCTCTAGATGCAAATATTGGTGTGAGAGCTAATTCAATCAAGGAAACACTGCATGTTGGTGAAGGGCATATTGAAGAAGGATCAGCCGAGTGGTTCTTGTGGGAGAACAACTCCATTTGGCTCACTAACGTCAAACACCATGAGGCTTCCAAGCATCTCTCAAGGAAACTCAGTTTTCACACTCTATGCTTAGTGCCCTTTCTTTGGCTACGACTGAAATGAACCTGGTAGAGCATCCCACACAAACGAATGCTCCACATGCGGGTTTCACATGCCACCAACTCCACATTCACAGGCAACTTCAGCGCCACAGCCGTTTTCAGATAGCCCTCAATGCAAAGGCTCTAGACGCAAATATTGGTGTGAGAGCTAATTCAATCAAGGAAACACTGCATGTTGGTGAAGGGCATATTGAAGAAGGATCAGCCGAGTGGTTCTTGTGGGAGAACAACTCCATTTGGCTCACTAACTTCACACACCATCAGGCTTCCAAGCAGCTCTCAAGGAAACTCAGTTTTCACACTCTATGCTTTGTGCCGTTTGAGTGCCTAGGACTGAAATGAAGCTTGGTCAGCATCCCACACAAACGAATGCTCCACATGCGGGTTTCACATGCCACCAACTCCTCATTCACAGGCAACTTCAGCGCCACAGCCATTTTCAGATAGCCCTCAATGCAAAGGCTCTAGACGCAAATATTGGTGTGAGAGCTAATTCAATCAAGGAAACACTGCATGTTGGTGAAGGGCATATTGAAGAAGGATCAGCCGAGTGGTTCTTGTGGGAGAACAACTCCATTTGGCTCACTAACGTCACACACCATCAGGCTTCCAAGCAGCTCTCAAGGAAACTCAGTTTTCACACTCTACGCTTAGTGCCCTTTGAGTGCATTATCTATGAATGAACCTGGTAGAGCATCCCACACAAACGAATGCTCCACATGCGGGTTTCTCATGCCACCAACTCCACATTCACAGGCAACTTCAGCGCCACAGCCGTTTTCAGATAGCCCTCAATGCAAAGGCTCTAGACGCAAATATTGGTGTGAGAGCTAATTCAATGAAGGAAACACTGCATGTTGGTGAAGGGCATATTGAAGAAGGATCAGCCGAGTGGTTCTTGTGGGAGAACAACTCCATTTGGCTCACTAACTTCACACACCATCAGGCTTCCAAGCAGCTCTCAAGGAAACGCAGTTTTCACACTCTGAGCTTAGTGCCCTTTGAGTGCATTATCTAGGAATGAACCTGGTAGAGCATCCCACATAAATGAATGCTCCACATGCGGGTTTCACATGCCACCAACTCCACATTCACAGGCAACTTCAGCGCCACAGCCGTTTTCAGATAGCCCTCAATGCAAAGGCTCTAGACGCAAATATTGGTGTGAGAGCTAATTCAATCAAGGAAACACTGCATGTTGGTGAAGGGCATATTGAAGAAGGATCAGCCGAGTGGTTCTTGTGGAAGAACAACTCCATTTGGCTCACTAACGTCAAACACCATCAGGCTTCCAAGCAGCTCTCAAGGAAACTCAGTTTTCACACTCTATGCTTAGTGCCCTTTTTGTGCCTAGGACTGAAATGAAGCTTGGTCAGCATCCCACATAAATGAATGCTCCACATGCGGGTTTCACATGCCACCAACTCCACATTCACAGGCAACTTCAGCGCCACAGCCGTTTTCAGATAGCCCTCAATGCAAAGGCTCTAGACGCAAATATTGGTGTGAGAGCTAATTTAATCAAGGAAACACTGCATGTTGGTGAAGGGCATATTGAAGAAGGATCAGCCGAGTGGTTCTTGTGGGAGAACAACTCCATTTGGCTCACTAACGTCACACACCATCAGGCTTCCAAGCAGCTCTCAAGGAAACTCAGTTTTCACACTCTATGCTTAGTGCCCTTTCTTTGGCTACGACTGAAATGAACCTGGTAGAGCATCCCACAGAAACGAATGCTCCACATGCGGGTTTCACATGCCACCAACTCCACATTCACAGGCAACTTCAGCGCCACAGCCGTTTTCAGATAGCCCTCAATGCAAAGGCTCTAGACGCAAATATTGGTGTGAGAGCTAATTCAATCAAGGAAACACTGCATGTTGGTGAAGGGCATATTGAAGAAGGATCAGCCGAGTGGTTCTTGTGGGAGAACAACTCCATTTGGCTCACTAACTTCACACACCATCAGGCTTCCAAGCAGCTCTCAAGGAAACTCAGTTTTCACACTCTATGCTTAGTGCCGTTTGAGTGCCTAGGACTGAAATGAAGCTTGGTCAGCATCCCACACAAACGAATGCTCCACATGCGGGTTTCACATGCCACCAACTCCTCATTCACAGGCAACTTCAGCGCCACAGCCATTTTCAGATAGCCCTCAATGCACAGGCTCTAGACGCAAATATTGGTGTGAGAGCTAATTCAATCAAGGAAACACTGCATGTTGGTGAAGGGCATATTGAAGAAGGATCAGCCGAGTGGTTCTTGTGGGAGAACAACTCCATGTGGCTCACTAACTTCACACACCATCAGGCTTCCAAGCAGCTCTCAAGGAAACTCAGTTTTCACACTCTATGCTTAGTGCCGTTTGAGTGCCTAGGACTGAAATGAAGCTTGGAGAGCATCCCACATAAATGAATGCTCCACATGCGGGTTTCACATGCCACCAACTCCACATTCACAGGCAACTTCAGCGCCACAGCCGTTTTCAGATAGCCCTCAATGCAAAGGCTCTAGACGCAAATATTGGTGTGAGAGCTAATTCAATCGAGGAAACTCTGCATGTTGGTGAAGGGCATATTGAAGAAGGATCAGCCGAGTGGTTCTTGTGGGAGAACAACTCCATTTGGCTCACTAACTTCACACACCATCAGGCTTCCAAGCAGCTCTCAAGGAAACTCAGTTTTCACACTCTATGCTTAGTGCCCTTTGAGTGCATTATCTAGGAATGAACATGGTAGAGCATCCCACACAAACGAATGCTCCACATGCGGGTTTCACATGCCACCAACTCCACATTCTCAGGCAACTTCAGCGCCACAGCCATTTTCAGATAGCCCTCAATGCAAAGGCTCTAGACGCAAATATTGGTGTGAGAGCTAATTCAATCAAGGAAACACTGCATGTTGGTGAAGGGCATATTGAAGAAGGATCAGCCGAGTGGTTCTTGTGGGAGAACAACTACATTTGGCTCACTAACTTCACACACCATCAGGCTTCCAAGCAGCTCTCAAGGAAACTCAGTTTTCACACTCTATGCTTAGTGCCGTTTGAGTGCCTAGGACTGAAATGAATTTTGGTCAGCATCCCACACAAACGAATGCTCCACATGCGGGTTTCACATGCCACCAACTCCACATTCACAGGCAACTTCAGCGCCACAGCCGTTTTCAGATAGACCTCAAAGCAAAGGCTCTAGACGCAAATATTGGTGTGAGAGCTAATTCAATCAAGGAAACACTGCATGTTGGTGAAGGGCATATTGAAGAAGCATCAGCCGAGTGGTTCTTGTGGGAGAACAACTCCATTTGGCTCACTAACTTCACACACCATCAGGCTTCCAAGCAGCTCTCAAGGAAACTCAGTTTTCACACTCTATGCTTAGTGCCCGTTGAGTGCATTATCTAGGAATGAACCTGGTAGAGCATCCCACAGAAACGAATGCTCTACATTCGGGTTTCACATGCCACCAACTCCACATTCACAGGCAACTTCAGCGCCACAGCCTTTTTCAGATAGCCCTCAAAGCAAAGGCTCTAGACGCAAATATTGGTGTGAGAGCTAATTCAATCAAGGAAACACTGCATGTTGGTGAAGGGCATATTGAAGAAGAATCAGCCGAGTGGTTCTTGTGGGAGAACAACTCCATTTGGCTCACTAACTTCACACACCATCAGGCTTCCAAGCAGCTCTCAAGGAAACTCAGTTTTCACACTCTATGCTTAGTGCCCTTTGAGTGCATTATCTAGGAATGAACCTGGTAGAGCATCCCACACAAACGAATGCTCCACATGCGGGTTTCACATGCCACCAACTCCACATTCACAGGCAACTTCAGTGCCACAGCCGTTTTCAGATAGCCCTCAATGCAAAGGCTCTAGACGCAAATATTGGTGTGAGAGCTAATTCAATCAAGGAAACACTGCATGTTGGTGAAGGGCATATTGAAGAAGGATCAGCCGAGTGGTTCTTGTGGGAGAACAACTCCATTTGGCTCACTAACGTCACACACCATCAGGCTTCCAAGCAGCTCTCAAGGAAACTCAGTTTTCACACTCTATGCTTAGTGTCGTTTGAGTGCCTAGGACTGAAATGAATTTTGGTCAGCATCCCACACAAACGAATGCTCCACATGCGGGTTTCACATGCCACCAACTCCACATTCACAGGCAACTTCAGCGCCACAGCCGTTTTCAGATAGCCCTCAATGCAAAGGCTCTAGACGCAAATATTGGTGTGAGAGCTAATTCAATCAAGGAAACACTGCATGTTGGTGAAGGGCATATTGAAGAAGGATCAGCCGAGTGGTTCTTGTGGGAGAACAACTCCATTTGGCTCACTAACTTCACACACCATCAGGCTTCCAAGCAGCTCTCAAGGAAACTCAGTTTTCACACTCTATGCTTAGTGCCCTTTGAGTGCATTATCTAAGAATGAACCTGGTAGAGCATCCCACACAAACGAATGCTCCACATGCGGGTTTCACATGCCACCAACTCCAGATTCACAGGCAACTTCAGCGCCACAGCCGTTTTCAGATAGTCCTCAAAGCAAAGGCTCTAGACGCAAATATTGGTGTGAGAGCTAATTCAATCAAGGAAACACTGCATGTTGGTGAAGGGCATATTGAAGAAGCATCAGCCGAGTGGTTCTTGTGGGAGAACAACTCCATTTGGCTCACTAACTTCACACATTATCAGACTTCCAAGCAGCTCTCAAGGAAACTCAGTTTTCACACTCTATGCTTAGTGCTCTTTGTGTGCCTAGGACTGAAATGAAGCTTGGTCAGCATCCCACACAAACGAATGCTCCACATGCGGGTTTCACATGCCACCAACTCCACATTCACAGGCAACTTCAGCGCCACAGCCGTTTTCAGATAGCCCTCAATGCAAAGGCTCTAGACGCAAATATTGGTGTGAGAGCTAATTCAATCAAGGAAACACTGCATGTTGGTGAAGGGCATATTGAAGAAGGATCAGCCGAGTGGTTCTTGTGGGAGAACAACTCCATTTGGCTCACTAACTTCACACACCATGAGGCTTCCAAGCAGCTCTCAAGGAAACTCAGTTTTCACACTCTATGCTTAGTGCCCTTTCTTTGGCTACGACTGAAATGAACTTGGTAGAGCATCCCACACAAACGAATGCTCCACATGCGGGTTTCACATGCCACCAACTCCACATTCACAGGCAACTTCAGCGCCACAGCCGTTTTCAGATAGCCCTCAATGCAAAGGCTCTAGACGCAAATATTGGTGTGAGAGCTAATTCAATCAAGGAAACACTGCATGTTGGTGAAGGGCATATTGAAGAAGGATCAGCCGAGTGGTTCTTGTGGGAGAACAACTCCATTTGGCTCACTAACTTCACACACCATGAGGCTTCCAAGCAGCTCTCAAGGAAACTCAGTTTTCACACTCTATGCTTAGTGCCGTTTGAGTGCCTAGGACTGAAATGAAGCTTGGTCAGCATCCCACACAACCGAATGCTCCACATGCGGGTTTCACATGCCACCAACTCCTCATTCACAGGCAACTTCAGCGCCACAGCCGTTTTCAGATAGCCCTCAATGCAAAGGCTCTAGATGCAAATATTGGTGTGAGAGCTAATTCAATCAAGGAAACACTGCATGTTGGTGAAGGGCATATTGAAGAAGGATCAGCCGAGTGGTTCTTGTGGGAGAACAACTCCATTTGGCTCACTAACGTCAAACACCATGAGGCTTCCAAGCAGCTCTCAAGGAAACTCAGTTTTCACACTCTATGCTTAGTGCCCTTTCTTTGGCTACGACTGAAATGAACCTGGTAGAGCATCCCACACAAACGAATGCTCCACATGCGGGTTTCACATGCCACCAACTCCACATTCACAGGCAACTTCAGCGCCACAGCCGTTTTCAGATAGCCCTCAATGCAAAGGCTCTAGACGCAAATATTGGTGTGAGAGCTAATTCAATCAAGGAAACACTGCATGTTGGTGAAGGGCATATTGAAGAAGGATCAGCCGAGTGGTTCTTGTGGGAGAACAACTCCATTTGGCTCACTAACTTCACACACCATCAGGCTTCCAAGCAGCTCTCAAGGAAACTCAGTTTTCACACTCTATGCTTTGTGCCGTTTGAGTGCCTAGGACTGAAATGAAGCTTGGTCAGCATCCCACACAAACGAATGCTCCACATGCGGGTTTCACATGCCACCAACTCCTCATTCACAGGCAACTTCAGCGCCACAGCCATTTTCAGATAGCTCTCAATGCAAAGGCTCTAGACGCAAATATTGGTGTGAGAGCTAATTCAATCAAGGAAACACTGCATGTTGGTGAAGGGCATATTGAAGAAGGATCAGCCGAGTGGTTCTTGTGGGAGAACAACTCCATTTGGCTCACTAACGTCACACACCATCAGGCTTCCAAGCAGCTCTCAAGGAAACTCAGTTTTCACACTCTATGCTTAGTGCCCTTTGAGTGCATTATCTAGGAATGAACCTGGTAGAGCATCCCACACAAACGAATGCTCCACATGCGGGTTTCTCATGCCACCAACTCCACATTCACAGGCAACTTCAGCGCCACAGCCGTTTTCAGATAGCCCTCAAAGCAAAGGCTCTAGACGCAAATATTGGTGTGAGAGCTAATTCAATCAAGGAAACACTGCATGTTGGTGAAGGGCATATTGAAGAAGGATCAGCCGAGTGGTTCTTGTGGGAGAACAACTCCATTTGGCTCACTAACTTCACACACCATCAGGCTTCCAAGCAGCTCTCAAGGAAACTCAGTTTTCACACTCTATGCTTAGTGCTCTTTGTGTGCCTAGGACTGAAATGAAGCTTGGTCAGCATCCCACACAAACGAATGCTCCACATGCGGGTTTCACATGCCACCAACTCCACATTCACAGGCAAGTTCAGCGCCACAGCCGTTTTCAGATAGCCCTCAATGCAAAGGCTCTAGACGCAAATATTGGTGTGAGAGCTAATTCAATCAAGGAAACACTGCATGTTGGTGAAAGGCATATTGAAGAAGGATCAGCCGAGTGGTTCTTGTGGGAGAACAACTCCATTTGGCTCACTAACTTCACACACCATCAGGCTTCCAAGCAGCTCTCAAGGAAACTCAGTTTTCACACTCTATGCTTAGTGCCCTTTGAGTGCCTAGGATTGAAATGAAGTTTGGTCAGCATCCCACACAAACGAATGCTAAACATGCGGGTTTCACATGCCAATAACTCCACATTCACAGGCAACTTCAGCGCCACAGCCGTTTTCAGATAGCCCTCAATGCAAAGGTTCTAGACGCAAATATTGGTGTGAGAGCTAATTCAATCAAGGAAACACTGCATGTTGGTGAAGGGCATATTGAAGAAGGATCAGCCGAGTGGTTCTTGTGGGAGAACAACTCCATTTGGCTCACTAACTTCACACACCATCAGGCTTCCAAGCAGCTCTCAAGGAAACGCAGTTTTCACACTCTGAGCTTAGTGCCCTTTGAGTGCATTATCTAGGAATGAACCTGGTAGAGCATCCCACATAAATGAATGCTCCACATGCGGGTTTCACATGCCACCAACTCCACATTCACAGGCAACTTCAGCGCCACAGCCGTTTTCAGATAGCCCTCAATGCAAAGGCTCTAGACGCAAATATTGGTGTGAGAGCTAATTTAATCAAGGAAACACTGCATGTTGGTGAAGGGCATATTGAAGAAGGATCAGCCGAGTGGTTCTTGTGGGAGAACAACTCCATTTGGCTCACTAACGTCACACACCATCAGGCTTCCAAGCAGCTCTCAAGGAAACTCAGTTTTCACACTCTATGCTTAGTGCCCTTTCTTTGGCTAGGACTGAAATGAACCTGGTAGAGCATCCCACAGAAACGAATGCTCCACATGCGGGTTTCACATGCCACCAACTCCACATTCACAGGCAACTTCAGCGCCACAGCCGTTTTCAGATAGCCCTCAATGCAAAGGCTCTAGACGCAAATATTGGTGTGAGAGCTAATTCAATCAAGGAAACACTGCATGTTGGTGAAGGGCATATTGAAGAAGGATCAGCCGAGTGGTTCTTGTGGGAGAACAACTCCATTTGGCTCACTAACTTCACACACCATCAGGCTTCCAAGCAGCTCTCAAGGAAACTCAGTTTTCACACTCTATGCTTAGTGCCGTTTGAGTGCCTAGGACTGAAATGAAGCTTGGTCAGCATCCCACACAAACGAATGCTCCACATGCGGGTTTCACATGCCACCAACTCCTCATTCACAGGCAACTTCAGCGCCACAGCCATTTTCAGATAGCCCTCAATGCACAGGCTCTAGACGCAAATATTGGTGTGAGAGCTAATTCAATCAAGGAAACACTGCATGTTGGTGAAGGGCATATTGAAGAAGGATCAGCCGAGTGGTTCTTGTGGGAGAACAACTCCATGTGGCTCACTAACTTCACACACCATCAGGCTTCCAAGCAGCTCTCAAGGAAACTCAGTTTTCACACTCTATGCTTAGTGCCGTTTGAGTGCCTAGGACTGAAATGAAGCTTGGAGAGCATCCCACATAAATGAATGCTCCACATGCGGGTTTCACATGCCACCAACTCCACATTCACAGGCAACTTCAGCGCCACAGCCGTTTTCAGATAGCCCTCAATGCAAAGGCTCTAGACGCAAATATTGGTGTGAGAGCTAATTCAATCGAGGAAACACTGCATGTTGGTGAAGGGCATATTGAAGAAGGATCAGCCGAGTGGTTCTTGTGGGAGAACAACTCCATTTGGCTCACTAACTTCACACACCATCAGGCTTCCAAGCAGCTCTCAAGGAAACTCAGTTTTCACACTCTATGCTTAGTGCCCTTTGAGTGCATTATCTAGGAATGAACATGGTAGAGCATCCCACACAAACGAATGCTCCACATGCGGGTTTCACATGCCACCAACTCCACATTCTCAGGCAACTTCAGCGCCACAGCCATTTTCAGAGAGCCCTCAATGCAAAGGCTCTAGACGCAAATATTGGTGTGAGAGCTAATTCAATCAAGGAAACACTGCATGTTGGTGAAGGGCATATTGAAGAAGGATCAGCCGAGTGGTTCTTGTGGGAGAACAACTCCATTTGGCTCACTAACTTCACACACCATCAGGCTTCCAAGCAGCTCTCAAGGAAACTCAGTTTTCACACTCTATGCTTAGTGCCGTTTGAGTGCCTAGGACTGAAATGAATTTTGGTCAGCATCCCACACAAACGAATGCTCCACATGCGGGTTTCACATGCCACCAACTCCACATTCACAGGCAACTTCAGCGCCACAGCCGTTTTCAGATAGACCTCAAAGCAAAGGCTCTAGACGCAAATATTGGTGTGAGAGCTAATTCAATCAAGGAAACACTGCATGTTGGTGAAGGGCATATTGAAGAAGCATCAGCCGAGTGGTTCTTGTGGGAGAACAACTCCATTTGGCTCACTAACTTCACACACCATCAGGCTTCCAAGCAGCTCTCAAGGAAACTCAGTTTTCACACTCTATGCTTAGTGCCCGTTGAGTTCATTATCTAGGAATGAACCTGGTAGAGCATCCCACAGAAACGAATGCTCTACATTCGGGTTTCACATGCCACCAACTCCACATTCACAGGCAACTTCAGCGCCACAGCCTTTTTCAGATAGCCCTCAAAGCAAAGGCTCTAGACGCAAATATTGGTGTGAGAGCTAATTCAATCAAGGAAACACTGCATGTTGGTGAAGGGCATATTGAAGAAGAATCAGCCGAGTGGTTCTTGTGGGAGAACAACTCCATTTGGCTCACTAACTTCACACACCATGAGGCTTCCAAGCAGCTCTCAAGGAAACTCAGTTTTCACACTCTATGCTTAGTGCCCTTTGAGTGCATTATCTAGGAATGAACCTGGTAGAGCATCCCACACAAACGAATGCTCCACATGCGGGTTTCACATGCCACCAACTCCACATTCACAGGCAACTTCAGTGCCACAGCCGTTTTCAGATAGCCCTCAATGCAAAGGCTCTAGACGCAAATATTGGTGTGAGAGCTAATTCAATCAAGGAAACACTGCATGTTGGTGAAGGGCATATTGAAGAAGGATCAGCCGAGTGGTTCTTGTGGGAGAACAACTCCATTTGGCTCACTAACGTCACACACCATCAGGCTTCCAAGCAGCTCTCAAGGAAACTCAGTTTTCACACTCTATGCTTAGTGTCGTTTGAGTGCCTAGGACTGAAATGAATTTTGGTCAGCATCCCACACAAACGAATGCTCCACATGCGGGTTTCACATGCCACCAACTCCACATTCACAGGCAACTTCAGCGCCACAGCCGTTTTCAGATAGCCCTCAATGCAAAGGCTCTAGACGCAAATATTGGTGTGAGAGCTAATTCAATCAAGGAAACACTGCATGTTGGTGAAGGGCATATTGAAGAAGGATCAGCCGAGTGGTTCTTGTGGGAGAACAACTCCATTTGGCTCACTAACTTCACACACCATCAGGCTTCCAAGCAGCTCTCAAGGAAACTCAGTTTTCACACTCTATGCTTAGTGCCCTTTGAGTGCATTATCTAAGAATGAACCTGGTAGAGCATCCCACACAAACGAATGCTCCACATGCGGGTTTCACATGCCACCAACTCCAGATTCACAGGCAACTTCAGCGCCACAGCCGTTTTCAGATAGTCCTCAAAGCAAAGGCTCTAGACGCAAATATTGGTGTGAGAGCTAATTCAATCAAGGAAACACTGCATGTTGGTGAAGGGCATATTGAAGAAGCATCAGCCGAGTGGTTCTTGTGGGAGAACAACTCCATTTGGCTCACTAACTTCACACATTATCAGACTTCCAAGCAGCTCTCAAGGAAACTCAGTTTTCACACTCTATGCTTAGTGCTCTTTGTGTGCCTAGGACTGAAATGAAGCTTGGTCAGCATCCCACACAAACGAATGCTCCACATGCGGGTTTCACATGCCACCAACTCCACATTCACAGGCAACTTCAGCGCCACAGCCGTTTTCAGATAGCCCTCAATGCAAAGGCTCTAGACGCAAATATTGGTGTGAGAGCTAATTCAATCAAGGAAACACTGCATGTTGGTGAAGGGCATATTGAAGAAGGATCAGCCGAGTGGTTCTTGTGGGAGAACAACTCCATTTGGCTCACTAACTTCACACACCATGAGGCTTCCAAGCAGCTCTCAAGGAAACTCAGTTTTCACACTCTATGCTTAGTGCCCTTTCTTTGGCTACGACTGAAATGAACTTGGTAGAGCATCCCACACAAACGAATGCTCCACATGCGGGTTTCACATGCCACCAACTCCTCATTCACAGGCAACTTCAGCGCCACAGCCGTTTTCAGATAGCCCTCAATGCAAAGGCTCTAGACGCAAATATTGGTGTGAGAGCTAATTCAATCAAGGAAACACTGCATGTTGGTGAAGGGCATATTGAAGAAGGATCAGCCGAGTGGTTCTTGTGGGAGAACAACTCCATTTGGCTCACTAACTTCACACACCATCAGGCTTCCAAGCAGCTCTCAAGGAAACTCAGTTTTCACACTCTATGCTTAGTGCCGTTTGAGTGCCTAGGACTGAAATGAAGCTTGGTCAGCATCCCACACAACCGAATGCTCCACATGCGGGTTTCACATGCCACCAACTCCTCATTCACAGGCAACTTCAGCGCCACAGCCGTTTTCAGATAGCCCTCAATGCAAAGGCTCTAGATGCAAATATTGGTGTGAGAGCTAATTCAATCAAGGAAACACTGCATGTTGGTGAAGGGCATATTGAAGAAGGATCAGCCGAGTGGTTCTTGTGGGAGAACAACTCCATTTGGCTCACTAACGTCAAACACCATGAGGCTTCCAAGCAGCTCTCAAGGAAACTCAGTTTTCACACTCTATGCTTAGTGCCCTTTCTTTGGCTACGACTGAAATGAACCTGGTAGAGCATCCCACACAAACGAATGCTCCACATGCGGGTTTCACATGCCACCAACTCCACATTCACAGGCAACTTCAGCGCCACAGCCGTTTTCAGATAGCCCTCAATGCAAAGGCTCTAGACGCAAATATTGGTGTGAGAGCTAATTCAATCAAGGAAACACTGCATGTTGGTGAAGGGCATATTGAAGAAGGATCAGCCGAGTGGTTCTTGTGGGAGAACAACTCCATTTGGCTCACTAACTTCACACACCATCAGGCTTCCAAGCAGCTCTCAAGGAAACTCAGTTTTCACACTCTATGCTTTGTGCCGTTTGAGTGCCTAGGACTGAAATGAAGCTTGGTCAGCATCCCACACAAACGAATGCTCCACATGCGGGTTTCACATGCCACCAACTCCTCATTCACAGGCAACTTCAGCGCCACAGCCATTTTCAGATAGCTCTCAATGCAAAGGCTCTAGACGCAAATATTGGTGTGAGAGCTAATTCAATCAAGGAAACACTGCATGTTGGTGAAGGGCATATTGAAGAAGGATCAGCCGAGTGGTTCTTGTGGGAGAACAACTCCATTTGGCTCACTAACGTCACACACCATCAGGCTTCCAAGCAGCTCTCAAGGAAACTCAGTTTTCACACTCTATGCTTAGTGCCCTTTGAGTGCATTATCTAGGAATGAACCTGGTAGAGCATCCCACACAAACGAATGCTCCACATGCGGGTTTCTCATGCCACCAACTCCACATTCACAGGCAACTTCAGCGCCACAGCCGTTTTCAGATAGCCCTCAAAGCAAAGGCTCTAGACGCAAATATTGGTGTGAGAGCTAATTCAATCAAGGAAACACTGCATGTTGGTGAAGGGCATATTGAAGAAGGATCAGCCGAGTGGTTCTTGTGGGAGAACAACTCCATTTGGCTCACTAACTTCACACACCATCAGGCTTCCAAGCAGCTCTCAAGGAAACTCAGTTTTCACACTCTATGCTTAGTGCTCTTTGTGTGCCTAGGACTGAAATGAAGCTTGGTCAGCATCCCACACAAACGAATGCTCCACATGCGGGTTTCACATGCCACCAACTCCACATTCACAGGCAAGTTCAGCGCCACAGCCGTTTTCAGATAGCCCTCAATGCAAAGGCTCTAGACGCAAATATTGGTGTGAGAGCTAATTCAATCAAGGAAACACTGCATGTTGGTGAAAGGCATATTGAAGAAGGATCAGCCGAGTGGTTCTTGTGGGAGAACAACTCCATTTGGCTCACTAACTTCACACACCATCAGGCTTCCAAGCAGCTCTCAAGGAAACTCAGTTTTCACACTCTATGCTTAGTGCCCTTTGAGTGCCTAGGATTGAAATGAAGTTTGGTCAGCATCCCACACAAACGAATGCTAAACATGCGGGTTTCACATGCCAATAACTCCACATTCACAGGCAACTTCAGCGCCACAGCCGTTTTCAGATAGCCCTCAATGCAAAGGTTCTAGACGCAAATATTGGTGTGAGAGCTAATTCAATCAAGGAAACACTGCATGTTGGTGAAGGGCATATTGAAGAAGGATCAGCCGAGTGGTTCTTGTGGGAGAACAACTCCATTTGGCTCACTAACTTCACACACCATCAGGCTTCCAAGCAGCTCTCAAGGAAACGCAGTTTTCACACTCTGAGCTTAGTGCCCTTTGAGTGCATTATCTAGGAATGAACCTGGTAGAGCATCCCACATAAATGAATGCTCCACATGCGGGTTTCACATGCCACCAACTCCACATTCACAGGCAACTTCAGCGCCACAGCCGTTTTCAGATAGCCCTCAATGCAAAGGCTCTAGACGCAAATATTGGTGTGAGAGCTAATTCAATCAAGGAAACACTGCATGTTGGTGAAGGGCATATTGAAGAAGGATCAGCCGAGTGGTTCTTGTGGAAGAACAACTCCATTTGGCTCACTAACGTCAAACACCATCAGGCTTCCAAGCAGCTATCAAGGAAACTCAGTTTTCACACTCTATGCTTAGTGCCCTTTTTGTGCCTAGGACTGAAATGAAGCTTGGAGAGCATCCCACATAAATGAATGCTCCACATGCGGGTTTCACATGCCACCAACTCCACATTCACAGGCAACTTCAGCGCCACAGCCGTTTTCAGATAGCCCTCAATGCAAAGGCTCTAGACGCAAATATTGGTGTGAGAGCTAATTTAATCAAGGAAACACTGCATGTTGGTGAAGGGCATATTGAAGAAGGATCAGCCGAGTGGTTCTTGTGGGAGAACAACTCCATTTGGCTCACTAACGTCACACACCATCAGGCTTCCAAGCAGCTCTCAAGGAAACTCAGTTTTCACACTCTATGCTTAGTGCCCTTTCTTTGGCTACGACTGAAATGAACCTGGTAGAGCATCCCACAGAAACGAATGCTCCACCTGCGGGTTTCACATGCCACCAACTCCACATTCTCAGGCAACTTCAGCGCCACAGCCGTTTTCAGATAGCCCTCAATGCAAAGGCTCTAGACGCAAATATTGGTGTGAGAGCTAATTCAATCAAGGAAACACTGCATGTTGGTGAAGGGCATATTGAAGAAGGATCAGCCGAGTGGTTCTTGTGGGAGAACAACTCCATTTGGCTCACTAACTTCACACACCATCAGGCTTCCAAGCAGCTCTCAAGGAAACTCAGTTTTCACACTCTATGCTTAGTGCCGTTTGAGTGCCTAGGACTGAAATGAAGCTTGGTCAGCATCCCACACAAACGAATGCTCCACATGCGGGTTTCACATGCCACCAACTCCTCATTCACAGGCAACTTCAGCGCCACAGCCATTTTCAGATAGCCCTCAATGCACAGGCTCTAGACGCAAATATTGGTGTGAGAGCTAATTCAATCAAGGAAACACTGCATGTTGGTGAAGGGCATATTGAAGAAGGATCAGCCGAGTGGTTCTTGTGGGAGAACAACTCCATTTGGCTCACTAACTTCACACACCATCAGGCTTCCAAGCAGCTCTCAAGGAAACTCAGTTTTCACACTCTATGCTTAGTGCCGTTTGAGTGCCTAGGACTGAAATGAAGCTTGGAGAGCATCCCACATAAATGAATGCTCCACATGCGGGTTTCACATGCCACCAACTCCACATTCACAGGCAACTTCAGCGCCACAGCCGTTTTCAGATAGCCCTCAATGCAAAGGCTCTAGACGCAAATATTGGTGTGAGAGCTAATACAATCAAGGAAACACTGCATGTTGGTGAAGGGCATATTGAAGAAGGATCAGCCGAGTGGTTCTTGTGGGAGAACAACTCCATTTGGCTCACTAACTTCACACACCATCAGGCTTCCAAGCAGCTCTCAAGGAAACTCAGTTTTCACACTCTATGCTTTGTGCCCTTTGAGTGCATTATCTAGGAATGAACACGGTAGAGCATCCCACACAAACGAATGCTCCACATGCGGGTTTCACATGCCACCAACTCCACATTCTCAGGCAACTTCAGCGCCACAGCCATTTTCAGATAGCCCTCAATGCAAAGGCTCTAGACGCAAATATTGGTGTGAGAGCTAATTCAATCAAGGAAACACTGCATGTTGGTGAAGGGCATATTGAAGAAGGATCAGCCGAGTGGTTCTTGTGGGAGAACAACTACATTTGGCTCACTAACTTCACACACCATCAGGCTACCAAGCAGCTCTCAAGGAAACTCAGTTTTCACACTCTATGCTTAGTGCCCTTTGTATGGCTAGGACTGAAATGAACCTGGTAGAGCATCCCACACAAACGAATGCTCCACCTGCGGGTTTCACATGCCACCAACTCCACATTCACAGGCAACTTCAGCGCCACAGCCGTTTTCAGATAGCCCTCAATGCAAAGGCTCTAGATGCAAATATTGGTGTGAGAGTTAACTCAATCAAGGAAACACTGCATGTTGGTGAAGGGCATATTGAAGAAGGATCAGCCGAGTGGTTCTTGTGGGAGAACAACTCCATTTGGCTCACTAACTTCACACACCATCAGGCTTCCAAGCAGCTCTCAAGGAAACTCAGTTTTCACACTCTATGCTTAGTGCCGTTTGAGTGCCTAGGACTGAAATGAAGCTTGGAGAGCATCCCACATAAACGAATGCTCCACATGCGGGTTTCACATGCCACCAACTCCACATTCACAGGCAACTTCAGCGCCACAGCCGTTTTCAGATAGCCCTCAATGCAAAGGATCTAGACGCAAATATTGGTGTGAGAGCTAATTCAATCAAGGAAACACTGCATGTTGGTGAAGGGCATATTGAAGAAGGATCAGCCGAGTGGTTCTTGTGGAAGAACAACTCCATTTGGCTCACTAACTTCACACACCATCAGGCTTCCAAGCAGCTCTCAAGGAAACTCAGTTTTCACACTCTATGCTTAGTGCCGTTTGAGTGCCTAGGACTGAAATGAACCTGGTAGAGCATCCCACACAAACGAATGCTCCACATGCGGGTTTCACATGCCACCAACTCCACATTCACAGGCAACTTCAGCGCCACAGCCATTTTCAGATAGCCCTCAATGCAAAGGCTCTAGACGCAAATATTGGTGTGAGAGCTAATTCAATCAAGGAAACACTGCATGTTGGTGAAGGGCATATTGAAGAAGGATCAGCCGAGTGGTTCTTGTGGGAGAACAACTCCATTTGGCTCACTAACTTCACACACCATCAGGCTTCCAAGCAGCTCTCAAGGAAACTCAGTTTTCACACTCTATGCCTAGTGCCCTTTGTATGGCTAGGACTGAAATGAACCTGGTAGAGCATCCCACACAAACGAATGCTCCACATGCGGGTTTCACATGCCACCAACTCCACATTCTCAGGCAACTTCAGCGCCACAGCCGTTTTCAGATAGCCCTCAATGCAAAGGCTCTAGACGCAAATATTGGTGTGAGAGCTAATTCAATCAAGGAAACACTGCATGTTGGTGAAGGGCATATTGAAGAAGGATCAGCCGAGTGGTTCTTGTGGGAGAACAACTCCATTTGGCTCACTAACTTCACACACCATCAGGCTTCCAAGCAGCTCTCAAGGAAACTCAGTTTTCACACTCTATGCTTAGTGCCCTTTGAGTGCCTAGGACTGAAATGAAGCTTGGAGAGCATCCCACATAAACGAATGCTCCACATGCGGGTTTCACATGCCACCAACTCCACATTCACAGGCAACTTCAGCGCCACAGCCGTTTTCAGATAGCCCTCAATGCAAAGGCTCTAGACGCAAATATTGGTGTGAGAGCTAATTCAATCAAGGAAACACTGCATGTTGGTGAAGGGCATATTGAAGAAGGATCAGCCGAGTGGTTCTTGTGGGAGAACAACTCCATTTGGCTCACTAACTTCACACACCATCAGGCTTCCAAGCAGCTCTCAAGGAAACTCAGTTTTCACACTCTATGCTTAGTGCCGTTTGAGTGCCTAGGACTGAAATATAGCTTGGAGAGCATCCCACATAAATGAATGCTCCACATGCGGGTTTCACATGCCACCAACTCCACATTCACAGGCAACTTCAGCGCCACAGCCGTTTTCAGATAGCCCTCAATGCAAAGGCTCTAGACGCAAATATTGGTGTGAGAGCTAATTCAATCAAGGAAACACTGCATGTTGGTGAAGGGCATATTGAAGAAGGATCAGCCGAGTGGTTCTTGTGGGAGAACAACTCCATTTGGCTCACTAACTTCACACACCATCAGGCTTCCAAGCAGCTCTCAAGGAAACTCAGTTTTCACACTCTATGCTTAGTGCCCTTTCTTTGGCTACGACTGAAATGAACCTGGTAGAGCATCCCACACAAACGAATGCTCCACATGCGGGTTTCACATGCCACCAACTCCACATTCACAGGCAACTTCAGCGCCACAGCCATTTTCAGATAGCCCTCAATGCAAAGGCTCTAGACGCAAATATTGGTGTGAGAGCTAATTCAATCAAGGAAACACTGCATGTTGGTGAAGGGCATATTGAAGAAGGATCAGCCGAGTGGTTCTTGTGGGAGAACAACTCCATTTGGCTCACTAACTTCACACACCATCAGGCTTCCAAGCAGCTCTCAAGGAAACTCAGTTTTCACACTCTATGCTTAGTGCCCTTTCTTGGCTACGACTGAAATGAACCTGGTAGAGCATCCCACACAAACGAATGCTCCACATGCGGGTTTCACATGCCACCAACTCCACATTCACAGGCAACTTCAGCGCCACAGCCATTTTCAGAGAGCCCTCAAGGCAAAGGCTCTAGACGCAAATATTGGTGTGAGAGCTAATTAAATCAAGGAAACACTGCATGTTGGTGAAGGGCATATTGAAGAAGGATCAGCCGAGTGGTTCTTGTGGGAGAACAACTCCATTTGGCTCACTAACTTCACACACCATCAGGCTTCCAAGCAGCTCTCAAGGAAACTCAGTTTTCACACTCTATGCCTAGTGCCCTTTGTATGGCTACGACTGAAATGAACCTGGTAGAGCATCCCACACAAACGAATGCTCCACATGCGGGTTTCACATGCCACCAACTCCACATTCTCAGGCAACTTCAGCGCCACAGCCGTTTTCAGATAGCCCTCAATGCAAAGGCTCTAGACGCAAATATTGGTGTGAGAGCTAATTCAATCAAGGAAACACTGCATGTTGGTGAAGGGCATATTGAAGAAGGATCAGCCGAGTGGTTCTTGTGGGAGAACAACTCCATTTGGATCACTAACTTCACACACCATCAGGCTTCCAAGCAGCTCTCAAGGAAACTCAGTTTTCACACTCTATGCTTAGTGCCCTTTGAGTGCCTAGGACTGAAATGAAGCTTGGAGAGCATCCCACATAAACGAATGCTCCACATGCGGGTTTCACATGCCACCAACTCCACATTCACAGGCAACTTCAGCGCCACAGCCGTTTTCAGATAGCCCTCAATGCAAAGGCTCTAGACGCAAATATTGGTGTGAGAGCTAATTCAATCAAGGAAACACTGCATGTTGGTGAAGGGCATATTGAAGAAGGATCAGCCGAGTGGTTCTTGTGGGAGAACAACTCCATTTGGCTCACTAACTTCACACACCATCAGGCTTCCAAGCAGCTCTCAAGGAAACTCAGTTTTCACACTCTATGCTTAGTGCCGTTTGAGTGCCTAGGACTGAAATGAAGCTTGGTCAGCATCCCACATAAATGAATGCTCCACATGCGGGTTTCACATGCCACCAACTCCACATTCACAGGCAACTTCAGCGCCACAGCCGTTTTCAGATAGCCCTCAATGCAAAGGCTCTAGACGCAAATATTGGTGTGAGAGCTAATTCAATCAAGGAAACACTGCATGTTGGTGAAGGGCATATTGAAGAAGGATCAGCCGAGTGGTTCTTGTGGGAGAACAACTCCATTTGGCTCACTAACTTCACACACCATCAGGCTTCCAAGCAGCTCTCAAGGAAACTCAGTTTTCACACTCTATGCTTAGTGCCCTTTGTATGGCTAGGACTGAAATGAACCTGGTAGAGCATCCCACACAAACGAATGCTCCACATGCGGGTTTCACATGCCACCAACTCCACATTCACAGGCAACTTCAGCGCCACAGCCATTTTCAGAGAGCCCTCAATGCAAAGGCTCTAGACGCAAATATTGGTGTGAGAGCTAATTCAATCAAGGAAACACTGCATGTTGGTGAAGGGCATATTGAAGAAGGATCAGCCGAGTGGTTCTTGTGGGAGAACAACTCCATTTGGCTCACTAACTTCACACACCATCAGGCTTCCAAGCAGCTCTCAAGGAAACTCAGTTTTCACACTCTATGCTTAGTGCCCTTTCTTTGGCTACGACTGAAATGAACCTGGTAGAGCATCCCACACAAACGAATGCTCCACATGCGGGTTTCACATGCCACCAACTCCACATTCACAGGCAACTTCAGCGCCACAGCCATTTTCAGATAGCCCTCAATGCAAAGGCTCTAGACGCAAATATTGGTGTGAGAGCTAATTCAATCAAGGAAACACTGCATGTTGGTGAAGGGCATATTGAAGAAGGATCAGCCGAGTGGTTCTTGTGGGAGAACAACTCCATTTGGCTCACTAACGTCAAACACCATGAGGCTTCCAAGCAGCTCTCAAGGAAACTCAGTTTTCACACTCTATGCTTAGTGCCCTTTCTTTGGCTACGACTGAAATGAACCTGGTAGAGCATCCCACACAAACGAATGCTCCACATGCGGGTTTCACATGCCACCAACTCCACATTCACAGGCAACTTCAGCGCCACAGCCATTTTCAGAGAGCCCTCAAGGCAAAGGCTCTAGACGCAAATATTGGTGTGAGAGCTAATTCAATCAAGGAAACACTGCATGTTGGTGAAGGGCATATTGAAGAAGGATCAGCCGAGTGGTTCTTGTGGGAGAACAACTCCATTTGGCTCACTAACTTCACACACCATCAGGCTTCCAAGCAGCTCTCAAGGAAACTCAGTTTTCACACTCTATGCTTAGTGCCCTTTCTTTGGCTACGACTGAAATGAACCTGGTAGAGCATCCCACACAAACGAATGCTCCACATGCGGGTTTCACATGCCACCAACTCCACATTCACAGGCAATTTCAGCGCCACAGCCGTTTTCAGATAGCCCTCAATGCAAAGGCTCTAGACGCAAATATTGGTGTGAGAGCTAATTCAATCAAGGAAACACTGCATGTTGGTGAAGGGCATATTGAAGAAGGATCAGCCGAGTGGTTCTTGTGGGAGAACAACTCCATTTGGCTCACTAACTTCACACACCATCAGGCTTCCAAGCAGCTCTCAAGGAAACTCAGTTTTCACACTCTATGCTTAGTGCCCTTTCTTTGGCTACGACTGAAATGAACCTGGTAGAGCATCCCACACAAACGAATGCTCCACATGCGGGTTTCACATGCCACCAACTCCACATTCACAGGCAACTTCAGCGCCACAGCCATTTTCAGAGAGCCCTCAAGGCAAAGGCTCTAGACGCAAATATTGGTGTGAGAGCTAATTCAATCAAGGAAACACTGCATGTTGGTGAAGGGCATATTGAAGAAGGATCAGCCGAGTGGTTCTTGTGGGAGAACAACTCCATTTGGCTCACTAACTTCACACACCATCAGGCTTCCAAGCAGCTCTCAAGGAAACTCAGTTTTCACACTCTATGCTTAGTGCCCTTTCTTTGGCTACGACTGAAATGAACCTGGTAGAGCATCCCACACAAACGAATGCTCCACATGCGGGTTTCACATGCCACCAACTCCACATTCACAGGCAATTTCAGCGCCACAGCCGTTTTCAGATAGCCCTCAATGCAAAGGCTCTAGACGCAAATATTGGTGTGAGAGCTAATTCAATCAAGGAAACACTGCATGTTGGTGAAGGGCATATTGAAGAAGGATCAGCCGAGTGGTTCTTGTGGGAGAACAACTCCATTTGGCTCACTAACGTCACACACCATCAGGCTTCCAAGCAGCTCTCAAGGAAACTCAGTTTTCACACTCTATGCTTAGTGCCCTTTCTTTGGCTACGACTGAAATGAACCTGGTAGAGCATCCCACACAAACGAATGCTCCACATGCGGGTTTCACATGCCACCAACTCCACATTCACGGGCAACTTCAGCGCCACAGCCGTTTACAGATAGCCCTCAATGCAAAGGCTCTAGACGCAAATATTGGTGTGAGAGCTATTTCAATCAAGGAAACACTGCATGTTGGTGAAGGGCATATTGAAGAAGGATCAGCCGAGTGGTTCTTGTGGGAGAACAACTCCATTTGGCTCACTAACTTCACACACCATCAGGCTTCCAAGCAGCTCTCAAGGAAACTCAGTTTTCACACTCTATGCTTAGTGCCTTTGAGTGCATTATCTAGTAATGAACCTGGTAGAGCATCCCACACAAACGAATGCTCCACATGCGGGTTTCACATGCCACCAACTCCACATTCACGGGCAAATTCAGCGCCACAGCCGTTTACAGATAGCCCTCAATGCAAAGGCTCTAGACGCAAATATTGGTGTGAGAGCTAATTCAATCAAGGAAACACTGCATGTTGGTGAAGGGCATATTGAAGAAGGATCAGCCGAGTGGTTCTTGTGGGAGAACAACTCCATTTGGATCACTAACTTCACACACCATCAGGCTTCCAAGCAGCTCTCAAGGAAACTCAGTTTTCACACTCTATGCTTAGTGCCCTTTGAGTGCATTATCTAGGAATGAACCTGGTAGAGCATCCCACAGAAACGAATGCTCCACATGCGGGTTTCACATGCCACCAACTCCACATTCACAGGCAGCTTCAGCGCCACAGCCATTTTCAGATAGCCCTCAATGCAAAGGCTCTAGACGCAAATATTGGTGTGAGAGCTAATTCAATCAAGGCAACACTGCATGTTGGTGAAGGGCATATTGAAGAAGGATCAGCCGAGTGGTTCTTGTGGGAGAACAACTCCATTTGGCTCACTAACTTCACACACCATCAGGCTTCCAAGCAGCTCTCAAGGAAACTCAGTTTTCACACTCTATGCTTAGTGCCCTTTGTATGGCTAGGACTGAAATGAACCTGGTAGAGCATCCCACACAAACGAATGCTCCACATGCGGGTTTCACATGCCACCAACTCCACATTCTCAGGCAACTTCAGCGCCACAGCCGTTTTCAGATAGCCCTCAATGCAAAGGCTCTAGACGCAAATATTGGTGTGAGAGTTAATTCAATCAAGGAAACACTGCATGTTGGTGAAGGGCATATTGAAGAAGGATCAGCCGAGTGGTTCTTGTGGGAGAACAACTCCATTTGGCTCACTAACTTCACACACCATCAGGCTTCCAAGCAGCTCTCAAGGAAACTCAGTTTTCACACTCTATGCTTAGTGCCGTTTGAGTGCCTAGGACTGAAATGAAGCTTGGAGAGCATCCCACATAAACGAATGCTCCACATGCGGGTTTCACATGCCACCAACTCCACATTCACAGGCAACTTCAGCGCCACAGCCGTTTTCAGATAGCCCTCAATGCAAAGGCTCTAGACGCAAATATTGGTGTGAGAGCTAATTCAATCAAGGAAACACTGCATGTTGGTGAAGGGCATATTGAAGAAGGATCAGCCGAGTGGTTCTTGTGGGAGAACAACTCCATTTGGCTCACTAACTTCACACACCATCAGGCTTCCAAGCAGCTCTCAAGGAAACTCAGTTTTCACACTCTATGCTTAGTGCCCTTTGAGAGCCTAGGACTGAAATGAACCTGGTAGAGCATCCCACACAAACGAATGCTCCACATGCGGGTTTCACATGCCACCAACTCCACATTCACAGGCAACTTCAGCGCCACAGCCGTTTTCAGATAGCCCTCAATGCAAAGGCTCTAGATGCAAAGATTGGTGTGAGAGTTAACTCAATCAAGGAAACACTGCATGTTGGTGAAGGGCATATTGAAGAAGGATCAGCCGAGTGGTTCTTGTGGGAGAACAACTCCATTTGGCTCACTAACTTCACACACCATCAGGCTTCCAAGCAGCTCTCAAGGAAACTCAGTTTTCACACTCTATGCTTAGTGCCGTTTGAGTGCCTAGGACTGAAATGAAGCTTGGAGAGCATCCCACATAAACGAATGCTCCACATGCGGGTTTCACATGCCACCAACTCCACATTCACAGGCAACTTCAGCGCCACAGCCGTTTTCAGATAGCCCTCAATGCAAAGGATCTAGACGCAAATATTGGTGTGAGAGCTAATTCAATCAAGGAAACACTGCATGTTGGTGAAGGGCATATTGAAGAAGGATCAGCCGAGTGGTTCTTGTGGAAGAACAACTCCATTTGGCTCACTAACTTCACACACCATCAGGCTTCCAAGCAGCTCTCAAGGAAACTCAGTTTTCACACTCTATGCTTAGTGCCCTTTCTTTGGCTACGACTGAAATGAACCTGGTAGAGCATCCCACACAAACGAATGCTCCACATGCGGGTTTCACATGCCACCAACTCCACATTCACAGGCAACTTCAGCGCCACAGCCATTTTCAGATAGCCCTCAATGCAAAGGCTCTAGACGCAAATATTGGTGTGAGAGCTAATTCAATCAAGGAAACACTGCATGTTGGTGAAGGGCATATTGAAGAAGGATCAGCCGAGTGGTTCTTGTGGGAGAACAACTCCATTTGGCTCACTAACTTCACACACCATCAGGCTTCCAAGCAGCTCTCAAGGAAACTCAGTTTTCACACTCTATGCCTAGTGCCCTTTGTATGGCTAGGACTGAAATGAACCTGGTAGAGCATCCCACACAAACGAATGCTCCACATGCGGGTTTCACATGCCACCAACTCCACATTCTCAGGCAACTTCAGCGCCACAGCCGTTTTCAGATAGCCCTCAATGCAAAGGCTCTAGACGCAAATATTGGTGTGAGAGCTAATTCAATCAAGGAAACACTGCATGTTGGTGAAGGGCATATTGAAGAAGGATCAGCCGAGTGGTTCTTGTGGGAGAACAACTCCATTTGGATCACTAACTTCACACACCATCAGGCTTCCAAGCAGCTCTCAAGGAAACTCAGTTTTCACACTCTATGCTTAGTGCCCTTTGAGTGCCTAGGACTGAAATGAAGCTTGGAGAGCATCCCACATAAACGAATGCTCCACATGCGGGTTTCACATGCCACCAACTCCACATTCACAGGCAACTTCAGCGCCACAGCCGTTTTCAGATAGCCCTCAATGCAAAGGCTCTAGACGCAAATATTGGTGTGAGAGCTAATTCAATCAAGGAAACACTGCATGTTGGTGAAGGGCATATTGAAGAAGGATCAGCCGAGTGGTTCTTGTGGGAGAACAACTCCATTTGGCTCACTAACTTCACACACCATCAGGCTTCCAAGCAGCTCTCAAGGAAACTCAGTTTTCACACTCTATGCTTAGTGCCGTTTGAGTGCCTAGGACTGAAATATAGCTTGGAGAGCATCCCACATAAATGAATGCTCCACATGCGGGTTTCACATGCCACCAACTCCACATTCACAGGCAACTTCAGCGCCACAGCCGTTTTCAGATAGCCCTCAATGCAAAGGCTCTAGACGCAAATATTGGTGTGAGAGCTAATTCAATCAAGGAAACACTGCATGTTGGTGAAGGGCATATTGAAGAAGGATCAGCCGAGTGGTTCTTGTGGGAGAACAACTCCATTTGGCTCACTAACTTCACACACCATCAGGCTTCCAAGCAGCTCTCAAGGAAACTCAGTTTTCACACTCTATGCTTAGTGCCCTTTCTTTGGCTACGACTGAAATGAACCTGGTAGAGCATCCCACACAAACGAATGCTCCACATGCGGGTTTCACATGCCACCAACTCCACATTCACAGGCAACTTCAGCGCCACAGCCGTTTTCAGAGAGCCCTCAATGCAAAGGCTCTAGACGCAAATATTGGTGTGAGAGCTAATTCAATCAAGGAAACACTGCATGTTGGTGAAGGGCATATTGAAGAAGGATCAGCCGAGTGGTTCTTGTGGGAGAACAACTCCATTTGGCTCACTAACTTCACACACCATCAGGCTTCCAAGCAGCTCTCAAGGAAACTCAGTTTTCACACTCTATGCTTAGTGCTCTATGTGTGCCTAGGACTGAAATGAAGCTTGGTCAGCATCCCACACAAACGAATGCTCCACATGCGGGTTTCACATGCCACCAACTCCACATTCACAGGCAACTTCAGCGCCACAGCCATTTTCAGATAGCCCTCAATGCAAAGGCTCTAGACGCAAATATTGGTGTGAGAGCTAATTCAATCAAGGAAACACTGCATGTTGGTGAAGGGCATATTGAAGAAGGATCAGCCGAGTGGTTCTTGTGGGAGAACAACTCCATTTGGCTCACTAACTTCACACACCATCAGGCTTCCAAGCAGCTCTCAAGGAAACTCAGTTTTCACACTCTATGCTTAGTGCCCTTTCTTTGGCTACGACTGAAATGAACCTGGTAGAGCATCCCACACAAACGAATGCTCCACATGCGGGTTTCACATGCCACCAACTCCACATTCACAGGCAACTTCAGCGCCACAGCCATTTTCAGAGAGCCCTCAAGGCAAAGGCTCTAGACGCAAATATTGGTGTGAGAGCTAATTCAATCAAGGAAACACTGCATGTTGGTGAAGGGCATATTGAAGAAGGATCAGCCGAGTGGTTCTTGTGGGAGAACAACTCCATTTGGCTCACTAACTTCACACACCATCAGGCTTCCAAGCAGCTCTCAAGGAAACTCAGTTTTCACACTCTATGCCTAGTGCCCTTTGTATGGCTACGACTGAAATGAACCTGGTAGAGCATCCCACACAAACGAATGCTCCACATGCGGGTTTCACATGCCACCAACTCCACATTCTCAGGCAACTTCAGCGCCACAGCCGTTTTCAGATAGCCCTCAATGCAAAGGCTCTAGACGCAAATATTGGTGTGAGAGCTAATTCAATCAAGGAAACACTGCATGTTGGTGAAGGGCATATTGAAGAAGGATCAGCCGAGTGGTTCTTGTGGGAGAACAACTCCATTTGGATCACTAACTTCACACACCATCAGGCTTCCAAGCAGCTCTCAAGGAAACTCAGTTTTCACACTCTATGCTTAGTGCCCTTTCTTTGGCTACGACTGAAATGAACCTGGTAGAGC
>NW_026697035.1:0-50792 GCF_030435755.1 Ochotona princeps | reverse complement strand
AATGAGAGCTATCTGAAAACGGCTGTTGCGCTGAAGTTGCCTGTGAATGTGGAGTTGGTGCCATGTGAAACCCGCATGTAGAGCATTCGTTTGTGTGGGATGCTCTAGAAAGCTTCATTTCTGTCCTAGGCACACAAAGAGCACTAAGCATAGAGTGTGAAAACTGAGTTTCCTTGAGAGCTGCTTGGAAGCCTGATGGTGTGTGAAGTTAGTGAGCCAAATGGAGTTGTTCTCCCACAAGAACCACTCGGCTGATCCTTCTTCAATATGCCCTTCACCAACATGCAGTGTTTCCTTGATTGAATTAGCTCTCACACCAATATTTGCGTCTAGAGCCTTTGCATTGAGGGCTATCTGAAAACGGCTGTGGCTCTGAAGTTGCCTGTGAATGTGGAGTTGGTGGCATGTGAAACCCGCATGTGGAGCATTCGTTTGTGTGGGATGCTCTACCAGGTTCATTCCTAGATAATGCACTCAAAGGGCACTAAGCATAGAGTGTGAAAACTGAGTTTCCTTGAGAGCTGCTTGGAAGCCTGATGGTGTGTGAAGTTAGTGAGCCAAATGGAGTTGTTCTCCCACAAGATCCACTCGGCTGATCCTTCTTCAATATGCCCTTTACCAACATGCAGTGTTTCCTTGATTGAATTAGCTCTCACACCAATATTTGCGTCTAGAGCCTTTGGATTGAGGGCTATCTGAAAATGGCTGTGGCGCTGAAGTTGCCTGTGAATGTGGAGTTGGTGGCATGTGAAACCCGCATGTGGAGCATTCATTTGTGTGGGATCGTCGCCAAGTTTCATTTCAGTCCTAGGCACACAAACGGCACTAAGCATAGGGTGTGAAAACTGAGGTTCCTTGAGAGCTGCTTGGAAGCCTGATGGTGTGTGAAGTTAGTGAGCCAAATGGAGTTGTTCTCCCACAAGAACCACTCGGCTGATCCTTCTTCAATATGCCCGTCACCAACATGCACTGTTCCCTTGATTGAATTAGCTCTCACACCAATATTTGCGTCTAGAGCCTTTGCATTGAGGGGTATTGAAAACTGCTGTGGCGCTGAAGGTGCCTGTGAATGTGGAGTTGGTGGCATGTTAAAGCCGCATGTGGAGCATTCATTTGTGTGGGATGCTCTACCAGGTTCATTCCTAGATAATGCACTCAAAGGACACTAAGCATAGGGTGTGAAAACTGAGTTTCCTTGAGAGCTGCTTGGAAGCCTGATGGTGTGTGAAGTTAGTGAGCCAAATGCAGTTGTTCTCCCACAAGAACCACTCGGCTGATCCTTCTTCAATATGCCCGTCACCAACATGCAGTGTTCCCTTGATTGAATTAGCTCTCACACCAATATTTGCGTCTAGAGCCTTTGCATTGAGGGGTATTGAAAACTGCTGTGGCTCTGAAGGTGCCTGTGAATGTGGAGTTGGTGGCATGTTAAAGCCGCATGTGGAGCATTCATTTGTGTGGGATGCTCTACCAGGTTCATTCCTAGATAATGCACTCAAAGGACACTAAGCATAGGGTGTGAAAACTGAGTTTCCTTGAGAGCTGCTTGGAAGCCTGATGGTGTGTGAAGTTAGTGAGCCAAATGGAGTTGTTCTCCCACAAGAACCACTCGGCTGATCCTTCTTCAATATACCCTTCACCAACATGCAGTGTTTCCTTGATTGAATTAGCTCTCACACCAATATTTGCGTCTAGAGCCTTTGCTTTGAGGGCTATCTGAAAACGGCTGTGGCACTGAAGTTGCCTGTGAATGTGGAGTTGGTGGCATGTGAAACCCGCATGTGGAGCATTCGTTTTTGTGGGATGCTCTACCAGGTTCATTCCTAGATAATGCACTCAAAGGACACTAAGCATAGAGTGTGAAAACTGAGTTTCCTTGAGAGCTGCTTGGAAGCCTGATGGTGTGTGAAGTTAGTGAGCCAAATGGAGTTGTTCTCCCACAAGAACCACTCGGCTGATCCTTCTTCAATATGCCCTTCACCAACATGCAGTGTTTCCTTGATTGAATTAGCTCTCACACCAATATTTGCGTCTAGAGCCTTTGCATTGAGAACTATCTGAAAATGGCTGTGGCGCTGAAGTTGCCTGTGAATGTGGAGTTGGTGGCATGTGAAACCCGCATGTGGAGCATTCGTTTGTGTGGGATGCTCTACCAGGTTCATTCCTAGATAATGCACTCAAAGGGCACTAAGCATAGAGTGTGAAAACTGAGTTTCCTTGAGAGCTGCTTGGAAGCCTGATGGTGTGTGAAGTTAGTGAGCCAAATGTAGTTGTTCTCCCACAAGATCCACTCGGCTGATCCTTCTTCAATATGACCTTTACCAACATGCAGTGTTTCCTTGATTGAATTAGCTCTCACACCAATATTTGCGTCTAGAGCCTTTGCATTGAGGGCTATCTGAAAATGGCTGTGGCGCTGAAGTTGCCTGTGAATATGGAGTTGGTGGCATGTGAAACCCGCATGTGGAGCATTCATTTGTGTGGGATCGTCGCCAAGTTTCATTTCAGTCCTAGGCACACAAAGGGCACTAAGCATATGGTGTGAAAACTGAGTTTCCTTGAGAGCTGCTTGGAAGCCTGATGGTGTGTGAAGTTAGTGAGCCAAATGGAGTTGTTCTCCCACAAGAACCACTCGGCTGATCCTTCTTCAATATGCCCGTCACCAACATGCAGTGTTTCCTTGATTGAATTAGCTCTCACACCAATATTTGCGTCTAGAGCCTTTGCATTGAGGGCTATCTCAAAACAGCTGTGGCACTGAAGTTGCCTGAGAATGTGGAGTTGGTGGCATGTGAAACCCGCATGTGGAGCATTCGTTTGTGTGGGATGCTCTACCAGGTTCATTCCTAGATAATGCACTCAAAGGGCACTAAGCATAGAGTGTGAAAACTGAGTTTCCTTGATAGCTGCTTGGAAGCCTGATGGTGTGTGAAGTTAGTGAGCCAAATGGAGTTGTTCTCCCACAAGAACCACTCGGCTGATCCTTCTTCAATATGCCCTTCACCAACATGCAGTGTTTCCTTGATTGAATTAGCTCTCACACCAATATTTGCGTCTAGAGCCTTTGCTAAGAGGACTATCTGAAAACGGCTGTGACGCTGAAGTTGCCTGTGAATGTGGAGTTGGTGGCATGTGAAACCCGCATGTGGGCCTTAGTTTGTGTGGGATGCTCTACCAGGTTTATTCCTGGATAATGCACTCAAAGGGCACTAAGCATAGAGTGTGAAAACTGAGTTTCCTTGAGAGCTGCTTGGAAGCCTGATGGTGTGTGAAGTTAGTGAGCCAAATGGAGTTGTTCTCCCACAGAATCCACTTTGCTGATCCTTCTTCAATATGCCCTTCACCAACATGCAGTGTTTCCTTGATTGAATTAGCTCTCACACCAATATTTGCGTCTAGAGCCTTTGCATTGAGGGCTATCTGAAAATGGCTGTGGCGCTGAAGTTGCCTGTGAATGTGGAGTTGGTGGCATGTAAAACCCGCATGCGGAGCATTCGTTTGTGTGGAATGCTCTACCAGGTTCATTCCTAGATAATGCACTCAAAGGGCACTAAGCATAGAGTGTGAAAACTGAGTTTCCTTGAGAGCTGCTTGGAAGCCTGATGGTGTGTGAAGTTAGTGAGCCAAATGGAGTTGTTCTCCCACAGAATTAACTTTGCTGATCCTTCTTCAATATGCCCTTCACCAACATGCAGTGTTTCCTTGATTGAATTAGCTCTCACACCAATATTTGCGTCTAGAGCCTTTGCATTGAGGGCTATCTGAAAACGGCTGTGGCGCTGAAGATGTCTGTGAATGTGGAGTTGGTGGCATGTGAAACCCGTATGTGGAGCATTCGTTTGTGTGGGATGCTCTACCAGGTTCATTCCTAGATAATGCACTCAAAGGGCACTAAGCATAGACTGTGAAAACTGAGTTTCCTTGAGAGCTGCTTGGAAGCCTGATGGTGTGTGAAGTTAGTGAGCCAAATGGAGTTGTTCTCCCACAAGAACCACTCGGCTGATCCTTCTTCAATATGCCCTTCACCAACATGCAGTGTTTCCTTGATTGAATTAACTCTCACACCAATATTTGTGTCTAGAGCCTTTGCATTGAGAGCTATCTGAAAACGGCTGTGGCGCTAAAGGTGCCTGTGAATGTGGAGTTGGTGGCATGTTAAAGCCGCATGTGGTGCATTCGTTTGTGTGGGATCCTCGCCAAGTTTCATTTCAGTCCTAGGCACAAAGGGCACTAAGCATAGGGTGTGAAAACTGAGTTTCCTTGAGAGCTGCTTGGAAGCCTGATGGTGTGTGAAGTTAGTGAGCCAAATGGAGTTGTTCTCCCACAAGAACCACTCGGCTGATCCTTCTTCAATATGCCCTTCACCAACATGCAGTGTTTCCTTGATTGAATTAGCTCTCACACCAATATTTGCGTCTAGAGCCTTTGCATTGAGGGCTATCTGAAAACGGCTGTGGCGCTGAAGTTGCCTGTGAATGTGGAGTTGGTGGCATGTGAAACCCGCATGTGGAGCATTCGTTTGTGTGGGATGCTCTACCAGGTTCATTCCTAGATAATGCACTCAAAGGGCACTAAGCATAGAGTGTGAAAACTGAGTTTCCTTGAGAGCTGCTTGGAAGCCTGATGGTGTGTGAAGTTAGTGAGCCAAATGGAGTTGTTCTCCCACAAGATCCAATCGGCTGATCCTTCTTCAATATGCCCTTCACCAACATGCAGTGTTTCCTTGATTGAATTAGCTCTCACACCAATTTTTGCGTCTAGAGCCTTTGCATTGAGGGCTATCTGAAAACGGCTGTGGCGCTGAAGTTGCCTGTGAATGTGGAGTTGGTGGCATGTGAAACCCGCATGTGGAGCATTCGTTTGTGCGGGATCCTCGCCAAGTTTCATTTCAGTCCTAGGCACACAAAGGGCACTAAGCATAGGGTGTGAAAACTGAGTTTCCTTGAGAGCTGCTTGGAAGCCTGATGGTGTGTGAAGTTAGTGAGCCAAATGGAGTTGTTCTCCCACAAGAACCACTCGGCTGATCCTTCTTCAATATGCCCTTCACCAACATGCAGTGTTTCCTTGATTGAATTAGCTCTCACACCAATATTTGCGTCTAGAGCCTTTGCATTGAGGGCTATCTGAAAACGGCTGTGGCGCTGAAGTTGCCTGTGAATGTGGAGTTGGTGGCATGTGAAACCCGCATGTGGAGCATTCGTTTGTGTGGGATTCTCTACGAGGTTCATTCCTAGATAATGCACTCAAAGGGCACTAAGCATAGAGTGTGAAAAATGAGTTTCCTTGAGAGCTGCTTGGAAGCCTGATGGTGTGTGAAGTTAGTGAGCCAAATGGAGTTGTTCTCCCACAAGAACCACTCGGCTGATCCTTCTTCAATATGCCCTTCACCAACATGCAGTGTTTCCTTGATTGAATTAGCTCTCACACCAATATTTGCGTCTAGAGCCTTTGCATTGAGGGCTATCTCAAACAGCTGTGGCACTGAAGTTGCCTGAGAATGTGGAATTGGTGGCATGTGAAACCCACATCTGGAGCATTCGTTTGTGTGGGATGCTCTACCAGGTTCATTCCTAGATAATGCACTCAAAGGGCACTAAGCATAGAGTGTAAAAACTGAGTTTCCTTGAGAGCTGCTTGGAAGCCTGATGGTGTGTGAAGTTAGTGAGCCAAAGAAACCTTTGGAAGCCTGATGGTGTGTGAAGTTATTGAGCCAAATGGAGTTGTTCTCCCAAAAGAACCACTCGGCTGATCCTTCTTCAATATGCTCTTCAACAACATGCAGTGTTTCCTTGATTGAATTAGCTCTCACACCAATATTTGCGTCTAGAGCCTTTGCATTGATGGCTATCTGAAAACGGCTGTGGCAATAAAGTTGCCTGTGAATGTGGAGTTGGTGGCATGTGAAACCCGCATGTGGAGCATTCGTTTGTGTGGAATGCTCTACCAGGTTCATTTCAGTCCTAGCCATACAAAGGGCACTAAGCATAGAGTGTGAAAACTGAGTTTCCTTGAGAGCTGCTTGGAAGCCTGATGGTGTGTGAAGTTAGTGAGCCAAATGGAGTTGTTCTCCAACAAGAACCAATCGGCTGATTCTTCTTCAATATGCCCTTCACCAACATGCAGTGTTTCCTTGATTGAATTAGCTTTCAAACCAATATTTGCGTCTAGAGCCTTTGCATTGAGGGCTATCTGAAAACGGCTGTGGCGCTGAAGTTGCCTGTGAATGTGGAGTTGGTGGCATGTGAAACCCGCATGTGGAGCATTCGTTTGTGTGTAATGCTCTACCAGGTTCATTCCTAGATAATGCACTCAAAGGGCACTAAACATAGAGTGTGAAAACTGAGTTTCCTTGAGAGCTGCTTGGAAGCCTGATGGTGTGTGAAGTTAGTGAGCCAAATGGAGTTGTTCTCCCACAAGAACCACTCGGCTGATCCTTCTTCAGTATGCCCTTCACCAACATGCAGTGTTTCCTTGATTGAATTAGCTCTCACACCAATATTTGCGTCTAGAGCCTTTGCATTGAGGGCTATCTGAAAACAGCTGTGGCACTGAAGTTGCCTGAGAATGTGGAATTGGTGGCATGTGAAACCCACATCTGGAGCATTCGTTTGTGTGGGATGCTCTACCAGGTTCATTCCTAGATAATGCACTCAAAGGGCACTAAGCATAGAGTGTAAAAACTGAGTTTCCTTGAGAGCTGCTTGGAAGCCTGATGGTGTGTGAAGTTAGTGAGCCAAATGGAGTTGTTCTCCCACAGAATCCACTTTGCTGATCCTTCTTCAATATGCCCTTCACCAACATGCAGTATTTCCTTGATTGAATTAGCTCTCACACCAATATTTGCGTCTAGAGCCTTTGCATTGAGGGCTATCTGAAAACGGCTGTGGCGCTGAAGTTGCCTGTGAATGTGGAGTTGGTGGCATGTGAAACCCGCATGTGGAGCATTCATTTGTGTGGGATGCTCTACCAGGTTCATTCCTAGATAATGCACTCAAAGGGCACTAAGCATAGAGTGTAAAAACTGAGTTTCCTTGAGAGCTGCTTGGAAGCCTGATGGTGTGTGAAGTTAGTGAGCCAAATGAAGTTGTTCTCCCACAAGAACCACTCGGCTGATTCTTCTTCAATATGCCCTTCACCAACATGCAGTGTTTCCTTGATTGAATTAGCTTTCACACCAATATTTGCGTCTAGAGCCTTTGCATTGAGGGCTATCTGAAAATGGCTGTGGCGCTGAAGTTGCCTGTGAATGTGGAGTTGGTGGCATGTGAAACCCGCATGTGGAGCATTCGTTTGTGTGGGATGCTCTACCAGGTTCATTCCTAGATAATGCACTCAAAGGGCACTAAACATAGAGAGTGAAAACTGAGTTTCCTTGAGAGCTGCTTATAAGCCTGATGGTGTGTGAAGTTAGTGAGCCAAATGGAGTTGTTCTCCCACAAGAACCACTCGGCTGATCCTTCTTCAATATGCCCTTCACCAACATGCAGTGTTTCCTTGATTGAATTAGCTCTCACACCAATATTTGTGTCTAGAGCCTTTGGATTGAAGGCTATCTGAAAACGGCTATGGCACTGAAGTTGCCTGTGAATGTGTTGTTGGTGGCATGTGAAACCCGCATGTGGAGCATTCGTTTGTGTGGAATGTTCACCAAGCTTCATTTCAGTCCTAGGCACACAAAGGGCACTAAGCATAGAGTGTGAAAACTGAGTTTCCTTGAGAGCTGCTTGGAAGCCTGATGGTGTGTGAAGTTAGTGAGCCAAATGGAGTTGTTCTCCCACAAGAACCACTCGGCTGATCCTTCTTCAATATGCCCTTCACCAACATGCAGTGTTTCCTTGATTGAATTAGCTCTCACACCAATATTTGCGTCTAGAGCCTTTGCATTGAGGGCTATCTGAAAACGGCTGTGGCGCTGAAGTTGCCTGTGAATGTGGAGTTGGTGGCATGTGAAACCCGCATGTGGAGCATTCGTTTGTGTGGGATGCTCTACCAGGTTCATTTCATTCCTAGCCATACAAAGGGCACTAAGCATAGAGTGTGAAAACTGAGTTTCCTTGAGAGCTGCTTGGAAGCCTGATGGTGTGTGAAGTTATTGAGCCAAATGGAGTTGTTCTCCCACAGGAACCACTCGGCTGATCCTTCTTCAATATGCCCTTCACCAACATGCAGTGTTTCCTTGATTGAATTAGCTCTCACACCAATATTTGCGTCTAGAGTCTTTGCATTGAGGGCTATCTGAAAACGGCTGTGGCGCTGAAGTTGCCTGTGAATGTTGAGTTGGTGGCATGTGAAATCCGCATGTGGAGCATTCGTTTGTGTGGGATGCTCTACCAAGTTCATTCCCAGATAAAGCAATCAAAGGGCACTAAGCATAGAGTGTGAAAACTGAGTTTCCTTGAGAGCTGCTTGGAAGCCTGATGGTGTGTGAAGTTAGTGAGCCAAATGGAGTTGTTCTCCCACAAGAACCACTCGGCTGCTCCTTCTTCAATATGCCCTTCACCAACATGCAGTGTTTCCTTGATTGAATTAGCTCTCACACCAATATTTGCGTCTAGAGCCTTTGCATTGAGGGCTATCTGAAAACAGCTGTGGCACTGAAGTTGCCTGAGAATGTGGAATTGGTGGCATGTGAAACCCATATCTGGAGCATTCGTTTGTGTGGGATGCTCTACCAGGTTAATTCCTAGATAATGCACTCAAAGGTCACTAAACATAGAGAGTGAAAACTGAGTTTCCTTGAGAGCTGCTTATAAGCCTGATGGTGTGTGAAGTTAGTGAGCCAAATGGAGTTGTTCTCCCACAAGAACCACTCGGCGGATCCTTCTTCAATATGCCCTTCACCAACATGCAGTGTTTCCTTGATTGAATTAGCTCTCACACCAATATTGTGTCTAGAGCCTTTGGATTGAAGGCTATCTGAAAACGGCTATGGCACTGAAGTTGCCTGTGAATGTGTTGTTGGTGGCATGTGAAACCCGCATGTGGAGCATTCGTTTGTGTGGAATGTTCACCAAGCTTCATTTCAGTCCTAGGCATACAAAGGGCACTAAGCATAGAGTGTGAAAACTGAGTTTCCTTGAGAGCTGCTTGGAAGCCTGATGGTGTGTGAAGTTAGTGAGCCAAATGGAGTTGTTCTCCCACAAGAACCACTCGGCTGATCCTTCTTCAATATGCCCTTCACCAACATGCAGTGTTTCCTTGATTGAATTAGCTCTCACACCAATATTTGCGTCTAGAGTCTTTGCATTGAGGGCTATCTGAAAACGGCTGTGGCGCTGAAGTTGCCTGTGAATGTGGAGTTGGTGGCATGTGAAACCCGCATGTGGAGCATTCGTTTGTGTGGGATGCTGACCAAGCTTCATTTGAGTCCTAGGCACACAAAGAGCACTAAGCATAGAGTGTGAAAACTGAGTTTCCTTGAGAGCTGCTTGGAAGCCTGATGGTGTGTGAAGTTAGTGAGCCAAATGGAGTTGTTCTCCCACAAGAACCACTCGGCTGATCCTTCTTCAATATGCCCTTCACCAACATGCAGTGTTTCCTTGATTGAATTAGCTCTCACACCAATATTTGCGTCTAGAGCCTTTGCATTGAGGGCTATCTGAAAACGGCTGTGGCGCTGAAGTTGCCTGTGAATGTGGAGTTGGTGGCATGTGAAACCCGCATGTGGAGCATTCGTTTGTGTGGGATGCTCCACGAGGTTCATTCCTAGATAATGCACTCAAAGGGCACTAAACATAGAGTGTGAAAACTGAGTTTCCTTGAGAGCTGCTTGGAAGCCTGATGGTGTGTGAAGTTAGTGAGCCAAATGGAGTTGTTCTCCCACAAGAACCACTCGGCTAATCCTTCTTCAATATGCCCTTCACCAACATGCAGTGTTTCCTTGATTGAATTAGCTCTCACACCAATATTTGCGTCTAGAGCCTTTGCATTGAGGGCTATCTGAAAACGGCTGTGGCGCTGAAGTTGCCTGTGAATGTGGAGTTGGTGGCATGTGAAACCCGCATGTGGAGCATTCGTTTGTGTGGGATGCTCTACCAGGTTCATTTCATTCCTAGCCATACAAAGGGCACTAAGCATAGAGTGTGAAAACTGAGTTTCCTTGAGAGCTGCTTAGAAGCCTGATGGTGTGTGAAGTTATTGAGCCAAATGGAGTTGTTCTCCCACAGGAACCACTCGGCTGATCCTTCTTCAATATGCCCTTCACCAACATGCAGTGTTTCCTTGATTGAATTAGCTCTCACACCAATATTTGCGTCTAGAGCCTTTGCATTGAGGGCTATCTGAAAACGGCTGTGGCGCTGAAGTTGCCTGTGAATGTTGAGTTGGTGGCATGTGAAATCCGCATGTGGAGCATTCGTTTGTGTGGGATGCTCTACCAAGTTCATTCCCAGATAAAGCAATCAAAGGGCACTAAGCATAGAGTGTGAAAACTGAGTTTCCTTGAGAGCTGCTTGGAAGCCTGATGGTGTGTGAAGTTAGTGAGCCAAATGGAGTTGTTCTCCCACAAGAACCACTCGGCTGCTCCTTCTTCAATATGCCCTTCACCAACATGCAGTGTTTCCTTGATTGAATTAGCTCTCACACCAATATTTGCGTCTAGAGCCTTTGCATTGAGGGCTATCTGAAAATGGCTGTGGCGCAGAAGTTGCCTGTGAATGTGGAGTTGGTGGCATGTGAAACCCGCATGTGGAGCATTCGTTTGTGTGGGATGCTCTACCAGGTTCATTCCTAGATAATGCACTCAAAGGGCACTAAACATAGAGTGTGAAAACTGAGTTTCCTTGAGAGCTGCTTGGAAGCCTGATGGTGTGTGAAGTTAGTGAGCCACAGAACCCTTTGGAAGCCTGATGGTGTGTGAAGTTATTGAGCCAAATGAAGTTGTTCTCCCACAAGAACCACTCGGCTGATCCTTCTTCAATATGCCCTTCACCAACATGCAGTGTTTCCTTGATTGAATTAGCTCTCACACCAATATTTGCGTCTAGAGCCTGTGCATTGAGGGCTATCTGAAAACGGCTGTGGCGCTGAAGTTGCCTGAGAATGTGGAGTTGGTGGCATGTGAAACCCGCATGTGGAGCATTCGTTTGTGTGGGATGCTCTACCAGCTTCATTCCTAGATCATGCACTCAAGGGCACTAAGCATAGAGTGTAAAAACTGAGTTTCCTTGAGAGCTGCTTGGAAGCCTGATGGTGTGTGAAGTTAGTGAGCCAAATGGAGTTGTTCTCCCACAAGAACCACTCGGCTGATCCTTCTTAAATATGCCCTTCACCAACATGCAGTGTTTCCTTGATTGAATTAGCTCTCACACCAATATTTGCGTCTAGAGCCTTTGCATTGAGGGCTATCTGAAAACAGCTGTGGCACTGAAGTTGCCTGAGAATGTGGAATTGGTGGCATGTGAAACCCACATCTGGAGCATTCGTTTGTGTGGGATGAACTACCAGGTTCATTTTTAGATAATGCACTAAAAGGGCACTAAGCATAGAGTGTAAAAACTGAGTTTCCTTGAGAGCTGCTTGGAAGCCTGATGGTGTGTGAAGTTAGTGAGCAAAAGAACCCTTTGGAAGCCTGATTGTTTGTGAAGTTAGTGAGCCAAATGGAGTTGTTCTCCCACAAGAACCACTCGGCTGATCCTTCTTCAATATGCCCTTCACCAACATGCAGTGTTTCCTTGATTGAATTAGCTCTCACACCAATATTTGCGTCCAGAGCCTTTGCATTGAGGGCTATCTGAAAACAGCTGTGGCGCTGAAGTTGCCTGTGAATGTGGAGTTGGTGGCATGTGAAACCCACATCTGGAGCATTCGTTTGTGTGGGATGTTCTACCAGGTTCATTCCTAGATAATGCACTCAAAGGGCACTAAGCATAGAGTGTAAAAACTGAGTTTCCCTGAGAGCTGCTTGGAAGCCTGATGGTGTGTGAAGTTAGTGAGCCAAAGAACCCTTTGGAAGCCTGATGGTGTGTGAAGTTAGTGAGCCAAATGGAGTTGTTCTCCCACAAGAACCACTCAGTTGATCCTTCTTCAATATGCCCTTCACCAACATGCAGTGTTTCCTTGATTGAGTTAGCTCTCACACCAATATTTGCGTCTAGAGCCTTTGCATTGAGAGCTGTCTGAAAACGGCTGTGGCGCTGAAGTTGCCTGTGAATGTGTAGTTGGTGGCATGTGAAATCCGCATGTGGAGCATTCGTTTGTGTGGGATGCTCTACCACGTTCATTTCATTCCTAGCCATACAAATGGCACTAAGCATAGAGTGTGAAAACTGAGTTTCCTTGAGAGCTGCTTGGAAGCCTGATGGTGTGTGAAGTTAGTGAGCCAAATGGAGTTGTTCTCCCACAAGAACTACTCGGCTGATCCTTCTTCAATATGCCCTTCACCAACATGCAGTGTTTCCTTGATTGAATTAGCTCTCACACCAATATTTGCGTCTAGAGCCTTTGCAATGAGGGCTATCTGAAAACACTTGTGGCGCTGAAGTTGCCTGAGAATGTGGAGTTGGTGGCATCTGAAAACCGCATGTGGAGCATTCGTTTGTGTGGGATGCTCTACCAGGTTCATTCCTAGATAATGCACTCAAAGGGTACTAAGCATAGAGTGTGAAAACTGAGTTTCCTTGTGAGCTGCTTGTAAGCCTGATGGTGTGTGAAGTTAGTGAGCCAAATGGAGTTGTTCTCCCACAAGAACCACTCGGCTGATCCTTCTTCAATATGCCCTTCACAAACATGCAGTGTTTCCTTGATTGAATTAGCTCTCACACCAATATTTGCGTCAAGAGCCTTTGCATTGAGGGCTATCTGAAAACGGCTGTGGCACTGAAGTTGCCTGTGAATGTGGAGTTGGTGGCATGTGAAACCCGCATGTGGAGCATTCGTTTGTGTGGGATGCTCACCCAGGTTCATTTCAGTCCTAGCCATTGAAAGGGCAATAAGCATAGAGTGTGAAAACTGAGTTTCCTTGAGAGCTGCTTGGAAGCCTGATGGTGTGTGAAGTTAGTGAGCCAAATGGAGTTGTTCTCCCACAAGAACCACTCGGCTGATCCTACTTCAATATGCCCTTCACCAACATGCAGTGCTTCCTTGATTGAATTAGCTCTCACACCAATATTTGCGTCTAGAGCCTTTGCATTGAGGGCTATCTGAAAACGGCTGTGGCGCTGAAGTTGCCTGTGAATGTTTAGTTGGTGGCATGTGAAACCCGCATGTGGAGCATTCGTTTGTGTTGGATGCTGACCAAGCTTCATTTCAGTCCTAGGCACACAAAGTGCACTAAGCATAGAGTGTGAAAACTGAGTTTCCTTGAGAGCTGCTTGGAAGCCTGATGGTGTGTGAAGTTAGTGAGCAAAAGAACCCTTTGGAAGCCTGATTGTGTGTGAAGTTAGTGAGCCAAATGGAGTTGTTCTCCCACAAGAACCACTCGGCTGATCCTTCTTCAATATGCCCTTCACCAACATGCAGTGTTTCCTTGATTGAATTAGCTCTCACACCAATATTTGCGTCCAGAGCCTTTGCATTGAGAGCTATCTGAAAACGGCTGTGGCGCTGAAGTTGCCTGTGAATGTGGAGTTGGTGGCATGTGGAGCATTCGTTTGTGTGGGATGCTCTACCAGGTTCATTTCATTCCTAGCCTTACAAATGGCACTAAGCATAGAGTGTGAAAACTGAGTTTCCTTGAGAGCTGCTTGGAAGCCTGATGTTGTGTGAAGTTAGTGAGCCAAATGGAGTTGTTCTCCCACAAGACCCAATCGGCTGATCCTTCTTCAATATGCCCTTCACCACCATGCAGTGTTTCCTTGATTGAATTAGCTCTCACACCAATATTTGCGTCTAGAGCCTTTGCAATGAGGGCTATCAGAAAATGGCTGCGGCGCTGAAGTTGCCTGAGAATGTGGAGTTGGTGGCATGTGAAACCCGCATGTGGAGCATTCGTTTGTGTGGGATGCTCTACGAGGTTCATTCCTAGATAATGCACTCAAAGGGCATTAAACATAGAGTGTTAAAACTGAGTTTCCTTGAGAGCTGCTTGGAAGCCTGATGGTGTGTGAAGTTAGTGAGCCAAATGGAGTTGTTCTCCCACAAGAACTACTCGGCTGATCCTTCTTCAATATGCCCTTCACCAACATGCAGTGTTTCCTTGATTGAATTAGCTCTCACACCAATATTTGCGTCTAGAGCCTTTGCAATGAGGGCTATCTGAAAACAGCTGTGGCGCTGAAGTTGCCTGAGAATGTGGAGTTGGTGGCATCTGAAAACCGCATGTGGAGCATTCGTTTGTGTGGGATGCTCTACCAGGTTCATTCCTAGATAATGCACTCAAAGGGTACTAAGCATAGAGTGTGAAAACTGAGTTTCCTTGTGAGCTGCTTGTAAGCCTGATGGTGTGTGAAGTTAGTGAGCCAAATGGAGTTGTTCTCCCACAAGAACCACTCGGCTGATCCTTCTTCAATATGCCCTTCACAAACATGCAGTGTTTCCTTGATTGAATTAGCTCTCACACCAATATTTGCGTCAAGAGCCTTTGCATTGAGGGCTATCTGAAAACGGCTGTGGCGCTGAAGTTGCCTGTGAATGTTTAGTTGGTGGCATGTGAAACCCGCATGTGGAGCATTCGTTTGTGTTGGATGCTGACCAAGCTTCATTTCAGTCCTAGGCACACAAAGTGCACTAAGCATAGAGTGTGAAAACTGAGTTTCCTTGAGAGCTGCTTGGAAGCCTGATGGTGTGTGAAGTTAGTGAGCCAAATGGAGTTGTTCTCCCACAATAACCACTCGGCTGATCCTTCTTCAATATGCCCTTCACCAACATGCAGTGTTTCCTTGATTGAATTAGCTCTCACACCAATATTTGCGTCTAGAGCCTTTGCATTGAGGGCTATCTGAAAACGGCTGTGGCGCTGAAGTTGCCTGTGAATGTGGATTTGGTGTCATGTGAAACCCGCATGTGGAGCATTCGTTTGTGAGGGATGCTCTACGAGGATCATTCCTAGATAATGCACTCAAAGGGCACTAAACATAGAGTGTGAAAACTGAGTTTCCTTGAGAGCTCTTTGGAAGCCTGATGGTGTGTGAAGTTAGTGAGCCAAAGAAACCTCTGGAAGCCTGATGGTGTGTGAAGTTAGTGAGCCAAATGGAGTTGTTCTCCCACAAGAACCACTCGGCTGATCCTTCTTCAATATGCCCTTCACCAACATGCAGTGTTTCCTTGATTGAATTAGCTCTCACACCAATATTTGCCTCTAGAGCCTTTGCATTGAGGGCTATCTGAAAACGGCTGTGGCACTGAAGTTGCCTGTGAATGTGGAGTTGGTGGCATGTGAAACCCGCATGTGGAGCATTCGTTTGTGTGGGATGCTCTACCAGGTTCATTTCAGTCCTAGCCATACAAAGCGCACTAAGCATAGAGTGTGAAAACTGAGTTACCTTGAGAGCTGCTTGGAAGCCTGATGGTGTGTGAAGTTAGTGAGCCAAATGGAGTTGTTCTCCCACAAGAACCACTCGGCTGATCCTTCTTCAATATGCCCTTCACCAACATGCAGTGTTTCCTTGATTGAATTAGCTCTCACACCAATATTTGCGTCTAGAGCCTTTGCATTGAGGGCTATCTGAAAACGGCTGTGACGCTGAAGTTGCCTGTGAATGTGGAGTTGGTGGCATGTGAAACCCGCATGGGGAGCATTCGTTTGTGTGCGATGCTCTTCCAGGTTCATTCCTAGATAATGCACTCAAAGGGCACTAAACATAGAGTGTGAAAACTGAGTTTCCTTGAGAGCTGCTTGGAAGCCTGATGGTGTGTGAAGTAAGTGAGCCAAATGGAGTTGTTCTCCCACAAGAACCACTCGGCTGATCCTCCTTCAATATGCCCTTCACCAACATGCAGTATTTCCTTGATTGAATTAGCTCTCACACCAATATTTGCGTCTAGAGCCTTTGCATTGAGGGCTATCTGAAAACGGCTGTGGCGCTGAAGTTGCCTGTGAATGTGGAGTTGGTGGCATGTGAAACCCGCATGTGGAGCATTCGTTTGTGTGGGATGCTGACCAAGCTTCATTTCAGTCCTAGGCACACAAAGAGCACTAAGCATGAGTGTGAAAACTGAGTTTCCTTGAGAGCTGTTTGGAAGCCTGATGGTGTGTGAAGTTAGTGAGCCAAATGGAGTTGTTCTCCCACAAGAACCACTCGGCTGATCCTTCTTCAATATGCCCTTCACCAACATGCAGTGTTTCCTTGATTGAATTAGCTCTCACACCAATATTTGCGTCTAGAGCCTTTGCATTGAGGGCTATCTGAAAACAGCTGTGGCAATGAAGTTACCTGAGAATGTGGTATTGGTGGCATGTGAAACCCACATCTGGAGCATTCGTTTGTATGGGATGCTCTACCAGGTTCATTCCTAGATAATGCACTCAAAGGGCACTAAGCACAGAGTGTAAAAACTGAGTTTCCTTGAGAGCTGCTTGGAAGCCTGATGGTGTGTGAAGTTAGTGAGCCAAAGAACTGCTTGGAAGCCTGATGGTGTGTGAAGTTAGTGAGCCAAATGGAGTTGTTCTCCCACAAGAACCACTCGGCTGATCCTTCTTTAATATGCCCTTCACCAACATGCAGTGTTTCCTTGATTGAATTAGCTCTCACACCAATATTTGCGTCCAGAGCCTTTGCTTTGAGGGCTATCTGAAAACGGCTGTGGCGCTGAAGGTGCCTGTGAATGTGGAGTTGGTGGCATGTGAAACCCGCATGTGGAGCATTCGTTTGTGTGCGATGCTCTACAAGGTTCATTCCTAGATAATGCACTCAAAGGGCACTAAACATAGAGTGTGAAAACTGAGTTTCCTTGAGAGCTGCTTGGAAGCCTGATGGTGTGTGAAGTTAGTGAGCCAAATGGAGTTGTTCTCCCACAAGAACCACTCGGCTGATCCTCCTTCAATATGGCCTTCACCAACATGCAGTGTTTCCTTGATTGAATTAGCTCTCACACCAATATTTGCGTCTAGAGCCTTTGCATTGAGGGCTATCTCAAAACGGCTGTGGCGCTGAAGTTGCCTGTGAATGTGGAGTTGGTGGCATGTGAAACCCGCATGTGGAGCATTCGTTTGTGTGGGATGCTGACCAAGCATCATTTCAGTCCTAGGCACACAAAGAGTACTAAGTATGAGTGTGAAAACTGAGTTTCCTTGAGAGCTGCTTGGAAGCCTGATGGTGTGTGAAGTTAGTGAGCCAAATGGAGTTGTTCTCCCACAAGAACCACTCGGCTGATCCTTCTTCAATATGCCCTTCACCAACATGCAGTGTTCCCTTGATTGAATTAGCTCTCACACCAATATTTGCGTCTAGAGCCTTTGCATTGAGAACTATCTGAAAACGGCTGTGGCGCTGAAGTTGCCTGTGAATGTGGAGTTGGTGGCATGTGAAACCCGCATGTGGAGCATTCGTTTGTGTGGGATGCTCTCCAATCTTCATTTCAGTCCTAGGCACACAAAGAGCACTAAGCATAGAGTGTGAAAACTGAGTTTCCTTGAGAGCTGCTTGGAAGCCTGATGGTGTGTGAAGTTAGTGAGCCAAATGGAGTTGTTCTCCCACAAGAACCACTCGGCTGATCCTTCTTCAATATGCCCTTCACCAACATGCAGTGTTTCCTTGATTGAATTAGCTCTCACACCAATATTTGCGTCTAGAGCCTTTGCATTGAGGGCTATCTGAAAACAGCTGTGGCACTGAAGTTACCTGAGAATGTGGTATTGGTGGCATGTGAAACCCACATGTGGAGCATTCGTTTGTGTGGGATGCTCTACCAGGTTCATTCCTAGATAATGCACTCAAAGGGCACTAAGCACAGAGTGTAAAAACTGAGTTTCCTTGAGAGCTGCTTGGAAGCCTGATGGTGTGTGAAGTTAGTGAGCCAAAGAACTGCTTGGAAGCCTGATGGTGTGTGAAGTTAGTGAGCCAAATGGAGTTTTTCTCCCACAAGATCCACTCGGCTGATCCTTCTTCAATATGCCCTTCAGCAACATGCAGTGTTTCCTTGATTGAATTAGCTCTCACACCAATATTTGCGTCCAGAGCCTTTGCATTGAGGGCTATCTGAAAACGGCTGTGGCGCTGAAGTTGCCTGTGAATGTGGAGTTGGTGGCATGTGAAACCCGTATGTGGAGCATTCGTTTGTGTGGGATGCTCTACCAGGTTCATTCCTAGATAATGCCCTCAAAGGGCACTAAACATAGAGTGTGGAAACTGAGTTTCCTTGAGAGCTGCTTGGAAGCCTGATGGTGTGTGAAGTTAGTGAGCCAAATGGAGTTGTTCTCCCACAAGAACCAGTCGGCTGATCCTTCTTCAATATGCCCTTCACCAACATGCAGTGTTTCCTTGATTGAATTAGCTCTCACACCAATATTTGCGTCTAGAGCCTTTGCAATGAGGGCTATCTGAAAACGGCTGTGGCACTGAAGTTGCCTGTGAATGTGGAGTTGGTGGCATGTGAAACCCGCATGTGGAGCATTCATTGTGTTGGATGCTGAGCAAGCTTCATTTCAGTCCTAGGCACACAAAGAGCACTAAGTATGAGTGTGAAAACTGAGTTTCCTTGAGAGCTGCTTGGAAGCCTGATGGTGTGTGAAGTTAGTGAGCCAAATGGAGTTGTTCTCCCACAAGAACCACTCGGCTGATCCTTCTTGAATATGCCATTCACCAACATGCAGTGTTTCCTTGATTGAATTAGCTCTCACACCAATATTTGTGTCTAGAGCCTTTGCATTGAGGGCTATCTGAAAATGGCTGTGGCGCTGAAGTTGCCTGTGAATGTGGAGTTGGTGGCATGTGAAACCCGCATGTGGAGCATTCGTTTGTGTGGGATGCTCTACAATCTTCATTTCAGTCCTAGGCACACAAAGAGCACTAAGCATAGAGTGTGAAAACTGAGTTTCCTTGAGAGCTGCTTGGAAGCCTGATGGTGTGTGAAGTTAGTGAGCCAAATGGAGTTGTTCTCCCACAAGAACCACTCGGCTGATCCTTCTTCAATATGCCCTTCACCAACATGCAGTGTTTCCTTGATTGAATTAGCTCTCACACCAATATTTGCGTCTAGAGCCTTTGCATTGAGGGCTATCTGAAAACAGCTGTGGCAATGAAGTTACCTGAGAATGTGGTATTGGTGGCATGTGAAACTCACATCTGGAGCATTCGTTTGTATGGGATGCTCTACCAGGTTCATTCCTAGATAATGCTCTCAAAGGGCACTAAGCACAGAGTGTAAAAACTGAGTTTCCTTGAGAGCTGCTTGGAAGCCTGATGGTGTGTGAAGTTAGTGAGCCAAAGAACTGCTTGGAAGCCTGATGGTGTGTGAAGTTAGTGAGGCAAATGGAGTTGTTCTCCCACAAGAACCACTCGGCTGATCCTTCTTCAATATGCCCTTCACCAACATGCAGTGTTTCCTTGATTGAATTAGCTCTCACACCAATATTTGCGTCCAGAGCCTTTGCATTGAGGGCTATCTGAAAATGGCTGTGGCGCTGAAGTTGCCTGTGAATGTGGAGTTGGTGGCATGTGAAACCCGTATGTGGAGCATTCGTTTCTGTGAGATGCTCTACCAGGTTCATTTCTAGATAATGCCCTCAAAGGGCACTAAACATAGAGTGTGAAAACTGAGTTTCCTTGAGAGCTGCTTGGAAGCCTGATGGTGTGTGAAGTTAGTGAGGCAAATGGAGTTGTTCTCCCACAAGAACCACTCGGCTGATCCTTCTTCAATATGCCCTTCACCAACATGCAGTGTTTCCTTGATTGAATTAGCTCTCACACCAATATTTGCGTCTAGAGCCTTTGCATTGAGGGCTATCTGAAAACGGCTGTGGCGCTGAAGTTGCCTGTGAATGTGGAGTTGGTGGCATGTGAAACCCGCATGTGGAGCGTTCGTTTGTGTTGGATGCTGACCAAGCTTCATTTCAGTCCTACAACACAAAGAGCACTAAGCAGGAGTGTGAAAACTGACTTTCCTTGAGAGCTGCTTGGAAGCCTGATGGTGTGTGAAGTTAGTGAGCCAAATGGAGTTGTTCTCCCACAAGAACCACTCGGCTGATCCTTCTTCAATATGCCCTTCACCAACATGCAGTGTTTCCTTGATTGAATTAGCTCTCACACCAATATTTGCGTCTAGAGCCTTTCCATTGAGGGCTATCTCAAAACGGCTGTGGCGCTGAAGTTGCCTGTGAATGTGGAGTTGGTGGCATGTGAAACCCGCATGTGGAGCATTCATTTGTGTGGGATGCTCTACCAGGTTCATTCCTAGATAATGCACTCAAAGGGCACTAAACATAGAGTGTGAAAACTGAGTTTCCTTGAGAGCTGCTTGGCAGCCTGATGGTGTGTGAAGTTAGTGAGCCAAATGGAGTTGTTCTCCCACAAGAACCACTCGGCTGATACTCCTTCAATATGCCCTTCACCAACATGCAGTGTTTCCTTGATTGAATTAGCTCTCACACCAATATTTGCGTCTAGAGCCTTTGCATTGAGGGCTATCTCAAAACGGCTGTGGAGCTGAAGTTGCCTGTGAATGTGGAGTTGGTGGCATGTGAAACCCGCATGTGGAGCATTCGTTTCTGTGGGATGCTGACCAAGCTTCATTTCAGTCCTAGGCACACAAAGAGCACTAAGTATGAGTGTGAAAACTGAGTTTCCTTGAGAGCTGCTTGGAAGCCTGATGGTGTGTGAAGTTAGTGAGCCAAATGGAGTTGTTCTCCCACAAGAACCACTCGGCTGATCCTTCTTCAATATGCCCTTCACCAACATGCAGTGTTTCCTTGATTGAATTAGCTCTCACACCAATATTTGCGTCTAGAGCCTTTGCATTGAGGGCTATCTGAAAACGGCTGTGGCACTGAAGTTGCCTGTGAATGTGGAGTTGGTGGCATGTGAAACCCGCATGTGGAGCATTCGTTGTGTGGGATGCTGAGCAAGCTTCATTTCAGTCCTAGGCACACAAAGAGCACTAAGTATGAGTGTGAAAACTGAGTTTCCTTGAGAGCTGCTTGGAAGCCTGATGGTGTGTGAAGTTAGTGAGCCAAATGGAGTTGTTCTCCCACAAGAACCACTCGGCTGATCCTTCTTCAATATGCCCTTCACCAACATGCAGTGTTTCCTTGATTGAATTAGCTCTCACACCAATATTTGCGTCTAGAGCCTTTGCATTGAGGGCTATCTGAAAATGGCTGTGGCGCTGAAGTTGCCTGTGAATGTGGAGTTGGTGGCATGTGAAACCCGCATGTGGAGCATTCGTTTGTGTGGGATGCTCTCCAATCTTCATTTCAGTCCTAGGCACACAAAGAGCACTAAGCATAGAGTGTGAAAACTGAGTTTCCTTGAGAGCTGCTTGGAAGCCTGATGGTGTGTGAAGTTAGTGAGCCAAATGGAGTTGTTCTCCCACAAGAACCACTCGGCTGATCCTTCTTCAATATGCCCTTCACCAACATGCAGTGTTTCCTTGATTGAATTAGCTCTCACACCAATATTTGCGTCTAGAGCCTTTGCATTGAGGGCTATCTGAAAACAGCTGTGGCAATGAAGTTACCTGAGAATGTGGTATTGGTGGCATGTGAAACTCACATCTGGAGCATTCGTTTGTATGGGATGCTCTACCAGGTTCATTCCTAGATAATGCACTCAAAGGGCACTAAGCACAGAGTGTAAAAACTGAGTTTCCTTGAGAGCTGCTTGGAAGCCTGATGGTGTGTGAATTTAGTGAGCCAAAGAACTGCTTGGAAGCCTGATGGTGTGTGAAGTTAGTGAGCCAAATGGAGTTGTTCTCCCACAAGAACCACTCGGCTGATCCTTCTTCAATATGCCCTTCACCAACATGCAGTGTTTCCTTGATTGAATTAGCTCTCACACCAATATTTGCGTCCAGAGCCTTTGCATTGAGGGCTATCTGAAAACGGCTGTGGCGCTGAAGTTGCCTGTGAATGTGGAGTTTTTGGCATGTGAAACCCGCATGTGGAGCATTCGTTTGTGTGGGATGCTCTACCAGGTTCATTCCTAGATAATGCACTCAAAGGGCACTAAACATAGAGTGTGAAAACTGAGTTTCCTTGAGAGCTGCTTGGAAGCCTGATGGTGTGTGAAGTAAGTGAGCCAAATGGAGTTGTTCTCCCACAAGAACCACTCGGCTGATCCTCCTTCAATATGCCCTTCACCAACATGCAGTGTTTCCTTGATTGAATTAGCTCTCACACCAATATTTGCGTCTAGAGCCTTTGCATTGAGGGCTATCTCAAAACGGCTGTGGCGCTGAAGTTGCCTGTGAATGTGGAGTTGGTGGCATGTGAAACCCGCATGTGGAGCATTCGTTTGTGTGGGATGCTGACCAAGCTTCATTTCAGTCCTAGGCACACAAAGAGCACTAAGTATGAGTGTGAAAACTGAGTTTCCTTGAGAGCTGCTTGGAAGCCTGATGGTGTGTGAAGTTAGTGAGCCAAATGGAGTTGTTCTCCCACAAGAACCACTCGGCTGATCCTTCTTCAATATGCCCTTCACCAACATGCAGTGTTCCCTTGATTGAATTAGCTTTCACACCAATATTTGCGTCTAGAGCCTTTGCATTGAGGGCTATCTGAAAATGGCTGTGGCGCTGAAGTTGCCTGTGAATGTGGAGTTGGTGGCATGTGAAACCCGCATGTGGAGCATTCGTTTGTGTGGGATGCTGACCAATCTTCATTTCAGTCCTAGGCACACAAAGGGCACTAAGCATAGAGTGTGAAAACTGAGTTTCCTTGAGAGCTGCTTGGAAGCCTGATGGTGTGTGAAGTTAGTGAGCCAAATGGAGTTGTTCTCCCACAAGAACCACTCGGCTGATCCTTCTTCAATATGCCCTTCACCAACATGCAGTGTTTCCTTGATTGAATTAGCTCTCACACCAATATTTGCGTCTAGAGCCTTTGCATTGAGAACTTTCTGAAAACGGCTGAGGCGTTGAAGTTGCCTGTGAATGTGGAGTTGGTGGCATGTGAAACCCGCATGTGGAGCATTCGTTTGTGTGGGATGCTCTCCAATCTTCATTTCAGTCCTAGGCACACAAAGAGCACTAAGCATAGAGTGTGAAAACTGAGTTTCCTTGAGAGCTGCTTGGAAGCCTGATGGTGTGTGAAGTTAGTGAGCCAAATGGAGTTGTTCTCCCACAAGAACCACTCGGCTGATCCTTCTTCAATATGCCCTTCACCAACATGCAGTGTTTCCTTGATTGAATTAGCTCTCACACCAATATTTGCGTCTAGAGCCTTTGCATTGAGGGCTATCTGAAAACAGCTGTGGCAATGAAGTTACCTGAGAATGTGGTATTGGTGGCATGTGAAACTCACATCTGGAGCATTCGTTTGTATGGGATGCTCTACCAGGTTCATTCCTAGATAATGCACTCAAAGGGCACTAAGCACAGAGTGTAAAAACTGAGTTTCCCTGAGAGCTGCTTGGAAGCCTGATGGTGTGTGAATTTAGTGAGCCAAAGAACTGCTTGGAAGCCTGATGGTGTGTGAAGTTAGTGAGCCAAATGGAGTTGTTCTCCCACAAGAACCACTCGGCTGATCCTTCTTCAATATGCCCTTCACCAACATGCAGTGTTTCCTTGATTGAATTAGCTCTCACACCAATATTTGCGTCCAGAGCCTTTGCATTGAGGGCTATCTGAAAACGGCTGTGGCGCTGAAGTTGCCTGTGAATGTGGAGTTGGTGGCATGTGAAACCCGCATGTGGAGCATTCGTTTGTGTGGGATGATGCTCTACCAGGTTCATTCCTAGATAATGCACTCAAAGGGCACTAAACATAGAGTGTGAAAACTGAGTTTCCTTGAGAGCTGCTTGGAAGCCTGATGGTGTGTGAAGTAAGTGAGCCAAATGGAGTTGTTCTCCCACAAGAACCACTCGGCTGATCCTCCTTCAATATGCCCTTCACCAACATGCAGTGTTTCCTTGATTGAATTAGCTCTCACACCAATATTTGCGTCTAGAGCCTTTGCATTGAGGGCTATCTCAAAACGGCTGTGGCGCTGAAGTTGCCTGTGAATGTGGAGTTGGTGGCATGTGAAACCCGCATGTGGAGCAATCGTTTGTGTGGGATACTGACCAAGCTTCATTTCAGTCCTAGGCACACAAAGAGCACTAAGTATGAGTGTGAAAACTGAGTTTCCTTGAGAGCTGCTTGGAAGCCTGATGGTGTGTGAAGTTAGTGAGCCAAATGGAGTTGTTCTCCCACAAGAACCACTCGGCTGATCCTTCTTCAATATGCCCTTCACCAACATGCAGTGTTCCCTTGATTGAATTAGCTCTCACACCAATATTTGCGTCTAGAGCCTTTGCATTGAGGGCTATCTGAAAATGGCTGTGGCGCTGAAGTTGCCTGTGAATGTGGAGTTGGTGGCATGTGAAACCCGCATGTGGAGCATTCGTTTGTGTGGGATGCTCTCCAATCTTCATTTCAGTCCTAGGCACACAAAGGGCACTAAGCATAGAGTGTGAAAACTGAGTTTCCTTGAGAGCTGCTTGGAAGCCTGATGGTGTGTGAAGTTAGTGAGCCAAATGGAGTTGTTCTCCCACAAGAACCACTCGGCTGATCCTTCTTCAATATGCCCTTCACCAACATGCAGTGTTTCCTTGATTGAATTAGCTCTCACACCAATATTTGCGTCTAGAGCCTTTGCATTGAGAACTTTCTGAAAACGGCTGAGGCGTTGAAGTTGCCTGTGAATGTGGAGTTGGTGGCATGTGAAACCCGCATGTGGAGCATTCGTTTGTGTGGGATGCTCTCCAATCTTCATTTCAGTCCTAGGCACACAAAGAGCACTAAGCATAGAGTGTGAAAACTGAGTTTCCTTGAGAGCTGCTTGGAAGCCTGATGGTGTGTGAAGTTAGTGAGCCAAATGGAGTTGTTCTCCCACAAGAACCACTCGGCTGATCCTTCTTCAATATGCCCTTCACCAACATGCAGTGTTTCCTTGATTGAATTAGCTCTCACACCAATATTTGCGTCTAGAGCCTTTGCATTGAGGGCTATCTGAAAACAGCTGTGGCACTGAAGTTGCCTGTGAATGTGGAGTTGGTGGCATGTGAAACCCACATCTGGAGCATTCGTTTGTGTGGGATGCTCTACCAGCTTCATTCCTAGATAATGCACTCAAAGGGCACTAAGCACAGAGTGTAAAAACTGAGTTTCCTTGAGAGCTGCTTGGAAGCCTGATGGTGTGTGAAGTTAGTGAGCCAAAGAACTGCTTGGAAGCCTGATGGTGTGTGAAGTTAGTGAGGCAAATGGAGTTGTTCTCCCACAAGAACCACTCGGCTGATCCTTCTTCAATATGCCCTTCACCAACATGCAGTGTTTCCTTGATTGAATTAGCTCTCACACCAATATTTGCGTCCAGAGCCTTTGCATTGAGGGCTATCTGAAAATGGCTGTGGCGCTGAAGTTGCCTGTGAATGTGGAGTTGGTGGCATGTGAAACCCGTATGTGGAGCATTCTTTTCTGTGAGATGCTCTACCAGGTTCATTTCTAGATAATGCCCTCAAAGGGCACTAAACATAGAGTGTGAAAACTGAGTTTCCTTGAGAGCTGCTTGGAAGCCTGATGGTGTGTGAAGTTAGTGAGCCAAATGGAGTTGTTCTCCCACAAGAACCACTCGGCTGATCCTTCTTCAATATGCCCTTCACCAACATGCAGTGTTTCCTTGATTGAATTAGCTCTCACACCAATATTTGCGTCTAGAGCCTTTGCATTGAGGGCTATCTGAAAACGGCTGTGGCGCTGAAGTTGCCTGTGAATGTGGAGTTGGTGGCATGTGAAATCCGCATGTGGAGCATTCGTTTGTGTGGGATGCTGAGCAAGCTTCATTTCAGTCCTAGGCACACAAAGAGCACTAAGCATAGAGTGTGAAAACTGAGTTTCCTTGAGAGCTGCTTGGAAGCCTGATGGTGTGTGAAGTTAGTGAGCCAAATGGAGTTGTTCTCCCACAAGAACCACTCGGCTGATCCTTCTTCAATATGCCCTTCACCAACATGCAGTGTTTCCTTGATTGAATTAGCTCTCACACCAATATTTGCGTCTAGAGCCTTTGCATTGAGGGCTATCTGAAACGGCTGTGGCGCTGAAGTTGCCTGTGAATGTGGAGTTGGTGGCATGTGAAACCCGCATGTGGAGCATTCGTGTGTGTGGGATGCTCTACCAGGTTCATTCCTAGATAATGCACTCAAAGGGCACTAAACATAGAGTGTGAAAACTGAGTTTCCTTGAGAGCTGCTTGGAAGCCTGATGGTGTGTGAAGTTAGTGAGCCAAATGGAGTTGTTCTCCCACAAGAACCACTCGGCTGATCCTTCTTGAATATGCCATTCACCAACATGCAGTGTTTCCTTGATTGAATTAGCTCTCACACCAATATTTGCGTCTAGAGCCTTTGCATTGAAGGCTATCTGAAAACGGCTGTGGTGCTGAAGTTGCCTGAGAATGTGGAGTTGGTGGCATGTGAAATCCGCATGTGGAGCATTCGTTTGTGTGGGATGCTCTACCAGGTTCATTCCTAGATAATGCACTCAAAGGGCACTAAGCATAGAGTGTGAAAACTGAGTTTCCTTGAGAGCTGCTTGGAAGCCTGATGGTGTGTGAAGTTAGTGAGCCAAATGGAGTTGTTCTCCCACAAGAACCACTCGGCTGATCCTTCTTCAATATGCCCTTCACCAACATGCAGTGTTTCCTTGATTGAATTAGCTCTCACACCAATATTTGCGTCTAGAGCCTTTGCATTGAGGGCTATCTGAAAATGGCTGTGGCGCTGAAGTTGCCTGTGAATGTGGAGTTTTTGGCATGTGAAACCCGCATGTGGAGCATTCGTTTGTGTGGGATGCTGACCAAGCTTCATTTGAGTCCTAGGCACACAAAGAGCACTAAGCATAGAGTGTGAAAACTGAGTTTCCTTGAGAGCTGCTTGGAAGCCTGATGGTGTGTGAAGTTAGTGAGCCAAATGGAGTTGTTCTCCCACAAGAACCACTCGGCTGATCCTTCTTCAATATGCCCTTCACCAACATGCAGTGTTTCCTTGATTGAATTAGCTCTCACACCAATATTTGCGTCTAGAGCCTTTGCATTGAGGGCTATCTGAAAACGGCTGTGGCGCTGAAGTTGCCTGTGAATGTGGAGTTGGTGGCATGTGAAACCCGCATGTGGAGCGTTCGTTTGTGTTGGATGCTGACCAAGCTTCATTTCATTCCTACAACACAAAGAGCACTAAGCATGAGTGTGAAAACTGACTTTCCTTGAGAGCTGCTTGGAAGCCTGATGGTGTGTGAAGTTAGTGAGCCAAATGGAGTTGTTCTCCCACAAGAACCACTCGGCTGATCCTTCTTCAATATGCCCTTCACCAACATGCAGTGTTTCCTTGATTGAATTAGCTCTCACACCAATATTTGCGTCTAGAGCCTTTGCATTGAGGGCTATCTGAAAACGGCTGTGGCGCTGAAGTTGCCTGTGAATGTGGAGTTGGTGGCATGTGAAACCCGCATGTGAAGCATTCATTTGTGTGGGATGCTCTACCAGGTTCATTCCTAGATAATGCACTCAAAGGGCACTAAACAGAGTGTGAAAACTGAGTTTCCTTGAGAGCTGCTTGGAAGCCTGATGGTGTGTGAAGTTAGTGAGCCAAATGGAGTTGTTCTCCCACAAGAACCACTCGACTGATACTTCTTCAATATGCCCTTCACCAACATGCAGTGTTTCCTTGATTGAATTAGCTCTCACACCAATATTTGCGTCCAGAGCCTTTGCATTGAGGGCTATCTGAAAATGGCTGTGGCGCTGAAGTTGCCTGTGAATGTGGAGTTTTTGGCATGTGAAACCCGCATGTGGAGCATTCGTTTGTGTGCGATGCTCTACCAGGTTCATTCCTAGATAATGCACTCAAAGGGCACTAAACATAGAGTGTGAAAACTGAGTTTCCTTGAGAGCTGCTTGGAAGCCTGATGGTGTGTGAAGTAAGTGAGCCAAATGGAGTTGTTCTCCCACAAGAACCACTCGGCTGATCCTCCTTCAATATGCCCTTCACCAACATGCAGTGTTTCCTTGATTGAATTAGCTCTCACACCAATATTTGCGTCTAGAGCCTTTGCATTGAGGGCTATCTCAAAACGGCTGTGGCGCTGAAGTTGCCTGTGAATGTGGAGTTGGTGGCATGTGAAACCCGCATGTGGAGCATTCGTTTGTGTGGGATGCTGACCAAGCTTCATTTCAGTCCTAGGCACACAAAGAGCACTAAGTATGAGTGTGAAAACTGAGTTTCCTTGAGAGCTGCTTGGAAGCCTGATGGTGTGTGAAGTTAGTGAGCCAAATGGAGTTGTTCTCCCACAAGAACCACTCGGCTGATCCTTCTTCAATATGCCCTTCACCAACATGCAGTGTTCCCTTGATTGAATTAGCTCTCACACCAATATTTGCGTCTAGAGCCTTTGCATTGAGGGCTATCTGAAAACCGCTGTGGCACTGAAGTTGCCTGTGAATGTGGAGTTGGTGGCATGTGAAACCTGCATGTGGAGCATTCGTTTGTGTGGGATGCTCTCCAATCTTCATTTCAGTCCTAGGCACACAAAGGGCACTAAGCATAGAGTGTGAAAACTGAGTTTCCTTGAGAGCTGCTGGGAAGCCTGATGGTGTGTGAAGTTAGTGAGCCAAATGGAGTTGTTCTCCCACAAGAACCACTCGGCTGATCCTTCTTCAATATGCCCTTCACCAACATGCAGTGTTTCCTTGATTGAATTAGCTCTCACACCAATATTTGCGTCTAGAGCCTTTGCATTGAGGGCTATCTCAAAACAGCTGTGGCACTGAAGTTACCTGAGAATGTGGTATTGGTGGCATGTGAAACCCACATCTGGAGCATTCGTTTGTGTGGGATGCTCTACCAGGTTCATTCCTAGATAATGCACTCAAAGGGCACTAAGCACAGAGTGTAAAAACTGAGTTTCCTTGAGAGCTGCTTGGAAGCCTGATGGTGTGTGAAGTTAGTGAGCCAAAGAACTGCTTGGAAGCCTGATGGTGTGTGAAGTTAGTGAGGCAAATGGAGTTGTTCTCCCACAAGAACCACTCGGCTGATCCTTCTTCAATATGCCCTTCACCAACATGCAGTGTTTCCTTGATTGAATTAGCTCTCACACCAATATTTGCGTCCAGAGCCTTTGCATTGAGGGCTATCTGAAAACGGCTGTGGCGCTGAAGTTGCCTGTGAATGTGGAGTTGGTGGCATGTGAAACCCGTATGTGGAGCATTCGTTTCTGTGGGATGCTCTACCAGGTTCATTTCTAGATAATGCCCTCAAAGGGCACTAAACATAGAGTGTGAAAACTGAGTTTCCTTGAGAGCTGCTGGGAAGCCTGATGGTGTGTGAAGTTAGTGAGCCAAATGGAGTTGTTCTCCCACAAGAACCACTCGGCTGATCCTTCTTCAATATGCCCTTCACCAACATGCAGTGTTTCCTTGATTGAATTAGCTCTCACACCAATTTTTGCGTCTAGAGCCTTTGCATTGAGGGCTATCTGAAAACGGCTGTGGCACTGAAGTTGCCTGTGAATGTGGAGTTGGTGGCATGTGAAACCCGCATGTGGAGCATTCGTTTGTGTGGGATGCTGAGCAAGCTTCATTTCAGTCCTAGGCACACAAAGAGCACTAAGCATAGAGTGTGAAAATTGAGTTTCCTTGAGAGCTGCTTGGAAGCCTGATGGTGTGTGAAGGTAGTGAGCCAAATGGAGTTGTTCTCCCACAAGAACCACTCGGCTGATCCTTCTTCAATATGCCATTCACCAACATGCAGTGTTTCCTTGATTGAATTAGCTCTCACACCAATATTTGCGTCTAGAGCCTTTGCATTGAAGGCTATCTGAAAACGGCTGTGGTGCTGAAGTTGCCTGAGAATGTGGAGTTGGTGGCATGTGAAATCCGCATGTGGAGCATTCGTTTGTGTGGGATGCTCTACCAGGTTCATTCCTAGATATTGCACTCAAAGGGCACTAAGCATAGAGTGTGAATACTGAGTTTCCTTGAGAGCTGCTTGGAAGCCTGATGGTGTGTGAAGTTAGTGAGCCAAATGGAGTTGTTCTCCCACAAGAACCACTCGGCTGATCCTTTTTCAATATGCCCTTCACCAACATGCAGTGTTTCCTTGATTGAATTAGCTCTCACACCAATATTTGCGTCTAGAGCCTTTGCATTGAGGGCTATCTGAAAATGGCTGTGGCGCTGAAGTTGCCTGTGAATGTGGAGTTTTTGGCATGTGAAACCCGCATGTGGAGCATTCGTTTGTGTGGGATGCTGACCAAGCTTCATTTGAGTCCTAGGCACACAAAGAGCACTAAGCATAGAGTGTGAAAACTGAGTTTCCTTGAGAGCTGCTTGGAAGCCTGATGGTGTGTGAAGTTAGTGAGCCAAATGGAGTTGTTCTCCCACAAGAACCACTCGGCTGATCCTTCTTCAATATGCCCTTCACCAACATGCAGTGTTTCCTTGATTGAATTAGCTCTCACACCAATATTTGCGTCTAGAGCCTTTGCATTGAGCGCTATCTGAAAACGGCTGTGGCGCTGAAGTTGCCTGTGAATGTGGAGTTGGTGGCATGTGAAACCCGCATGTGGAGCATTCGTTTGTGTTGGATGCTGACCAAGCTTCATTTCATTCCTACAACACAAAGAGCACTAAGCATGAGTGTGAAAACTGAGTTTCCTTGAGAGCTGCTTGGAAGCCTGATGGTGTGTGAAGTTAGTGAGCCAAATGGAGTTGTTCTCCCACAAGAACCACTCGGCTGATCCTTCTTCAATATGCCCTTCACCAACATGCAGTGTTTCCTTGATTGAATTAGCTCTCACACCAATATTTGCGTCTAGAGCCTTTGCATTGAAGGCTATCTGAAAACGGCTGTGGTGCTGAAGTTGCCTGAGAATGTGGAGTTGGTGGCATGTGAAATCCGCATGTGGAGCATTCGTTTGTGTGGGATGCTCTACCAGGTTCATTCCTAGATAATGCACTCAAAGGGCACTAAACATAGAGTGTGAAAACTGAGTTTCCTTGAGAGCTGCTTGGAAGCCTGATGGTGTGTGAAGTTAGTGAGCCAAATGGAGTTGTTCTCCTACAAGAACCACTCGGCTGATCCTTCTTCAATATGCCCTTCACCAACATGCAGTGTTTCCTTGATTGAATTAGCTCTCACACCAATATTTGCGTCTAGAGCCTTTGCATTGAGGGCTATCTGAAAATGGCTGTGGCGCTGAAGTTGCCTGTGAATGTGGAGTTTTTGGCATGTGAAACCCGCATGTGGAGCATTCGTTTGTGTGGGATGCTGACCAAGCTTCATTTCAGTCCTAGGCACACAAAGAGCACTAAGCATAGAGTGTGAAAACTGAGTTTCCTTGAGAGCTGCTTGGAAGCCTGATGGTGTGTGAAGTTAGTTAGCCAAATGGAGTTGTTCTCCCACAAGAACCACTCGGCTGATCCTTCTTCAATATGCCCTTCACCAACATGCAGTGTTTCCTTGATTGAATTAGCTCTCACACCAATATTTGCGTCTAGAGCCTTTCCATTGAGGGCTATCTGAAAACGGCTGTGGCGCTGAAGTTGCCTGTGAATGTGGAGTTGGTGGCATGTGAAACCCGCATGTGGAGCATTCGTGTGTGTGGGATGCTCTACCAGGTTCATTCCTAGATAATGCACTCAAAGGGCACTAAACATAGAGTGTGAAAACTGAGTTTCCTTGAGAGCTGCTTGGAAGCCTGATGGTGTGTGAAGTTAGTGAGCCAAATGGAGTTGTTCTCCCACAAGAACCACTCGGCTGATCCTTCTTGAATATGCCATTCACCAACATGCAGTGTTTCCTTGATTGAATTAGCTCTCACACCAATATTTGCGTCTAGAGCCTTTGCATTGAAGGCTATCTGAAAACGGCTGTGGTGCTGAAGTTGCCTGAGAATGTGGAGTTGGTGGCATGTGAAATCCGCATGTGGAGCATTCGTTTGTGTGGGATGCTCTACCAGGTTCATTCCTAGATAATGCACTCAAAGGGCACTAAGCATAGAGTGTGAAAACTGAGTTTCCTTGAGAGCTGCTTGGAAGCCTGATGGTGTGTGAAGTTAGTGAGCCAAATGGAGTTGTTCTCCCACAAGAACCACTCGGCTGATCCTTCTTCAATATGCCCTTCACCAACATGCAGTGTTTCCTTGATTGAATTAGCTCTCACACCAATATTTGCGTCTAGAGCCTTTGCATTGAGGGCTATCTGAAAATGGCTGTGGCGCTGAAGTTGCCTGTGAATGTGGAGTTTTTGGCATGTGAAACCCGCATGTGGAGCATTCGTTTGTGTGGGATGCTGACCAAGCTTCATTTGAGTCCTAGGCACACAAAGAGCACTAAGCATAGAGTGTGAAAACTGAGTTTCCTTGAGAGCTGCTTGGAAGCCTGATGGTGTGTGAAGTTAGTGAGCCAAATGGAGTTGTTCTCCCACAAGAACCACTCGGCTGATCCTTCTTCAATATGCCCTTCACCAACATGCAGTGTTTCCTTGATTGAATTAGCTCTCACACCAATATTTGCGTCTAGAGCCTTTGCATTGAGGGCTATCTGAAAAACGGCTGTGGCGCTGAAGTTGCCTGTGAATGTGGAGTTGGTGGCATGTGAAACCCGCATGTGGAGCGTTCGTTTGTGTTGGATGCTGACCAAGCTTCATTTCAGTCTTACAACACAAAGAGCACTAAGCATGAGTGTGAAAACTGAGTTTCCTTGAGAGCTGCTTGGAAGCCTGATGGTGTGTGAAGTTAGTGAGCCAAATGGAGTTGTTCTTCCCACAAGAACCACTCGGCTGATCCTTCTTCAATATGCCCTTCACCAACATGCAGTGTTTCCTTGATTGAATTAGCTCTCACACCAATATTTGCGTCTAGAGCCTTTGCATTGAGGGCTATCTGAAAACGGCTGTGGCGCTGAAGTTGCCTGTGAATGTGGAGTTGGTGGCATGTGAAACCCGCATGTGGAGCATTCATTTGTGTGGGATGCTCTACCAGGTTCATTCCTAGATAATGCACTCAAAGGGCACTAAACATAGAGTGTGAAAACTGAGTTTCCTTGAGAGCTGCTTGGAAGCCTGATGGTGTGTGAAGTTAGTGAGCCAAATGGAGTTGTTCTCCCACAAGAACCACTCGACTGATACTTCTTCAATATGCCCTTCACAACATGCAGTGTTTCCTTGATTGAATTAGCTCTCACACCAATATTTGCGTCCAGAGCCTTTGCATTGAGGGCTATCTGAAAATGGCTGTGGCGCTGAAGTTGCCTGTGAATGTGGAGTTTTTGGCATGTGAAACCCGCATGTGGAGCATTCGTTTCTGTGGGATGCTCTACCAGGTTCATTCCTAGATAATGCACTCAAAGGGCACTAAACATAGAGTGTGAAAACTGAGTTTCCTTGAGAGCTGCTTGGAAGCCTGATGGTGTGTGAAGTAAGTGAGCCAAATGGAGTTGTTCTCCCACAAGAACCACTCGGCTGATCCTCCTTCAATATGCCCTTCACCAACATGCAGTGTTTCCTTGATTGAATTAGCTCTCACACCAATATTTGCGTCTAGAGCCTTTGCATTGAGCGCTATCTGAAAACGGCTGTGGCGCTGAAGTTGCCTGTGAATGTGGAGTTGGTGGCATGTGAAACCCGCATGTGGAGCATTCGTTTGTGTGGGATGCTGACCAAGCTTCATTTCAGTCCTAGGCACACAAAGAGCACTAAGTATGAGTGTGAAAACTGAGTTTCCTTGAGAGCTGCTTGGAAGCCTGATGGTGTGTGAAGTTAGTGAGCCAAATGGAGTTGTTCTCCCACAAGAACCACTCGGCTGATCCTTCTTCAATATGCCCTTCACCAACATGCAGTGTTCCCTTGATTGAATTAGCTCTCACACCAATATTTGCGTCTAGAGCCTTTGCATTGAGGGCTATCTGAAAACCGCTGTGGCACTGAAGTTGCCTGTGAATGTGGAGTTGGTGGCATGTGAAACCCGCATGTGGAGCATTCGTTTGTGTGGGATGCTCTCCAATCTTCATTTCAGTCCTAGGCACACAAAGGGCACTAAGCATAGAGTGTGAAAACTGAGTTTCCTTGAGAGCTGCTGGGAAGCCTGATGGTGTGTGAAGTTAGTGAGCCAAATGGAGTTGTTCTCCCACAAGAACCACTCGGCTGATCCTTCTTCAATATGCCCTTCACCAACATGCAGTGTTTCCTTGATTGAATTAGCTCTCACACAATATTTGCGTCTAGAGCCTTTGCATTGAGGGCTATCTCAAAACAGCTGTGGCACTGAAGTTACCTGAGAATGTGGTATTGGTGGCATGTGAAACCCACATCTGGAGCATTCGTTTGTGTGGGATGCTCTACCAGGTTCATTCCTAGATAATGCACTCAAAGGGCACTAAGCACAGAGTGTAAAAACTGAGTTTCCTTGAGAGCTGCTTGGAAGCCTGATGGTGTGTGAAGTTAGTGAGCCAAAGAACTGCTTGGAAGCCTGATGGTGTGTGAAGTTAGTGAGGCAAATGGAGTTGTTCTCCCACAAGAACCACTCGGCTGATCCTTCTTCAATATGCCCTTCACCAACATGCAGTGTTTCCTTGATTGAATTAGCTCTCACACCAATATTTGCGTCCAGAGCCTTTGCATTGAGGGCTATCTGAAAACGGCTGTGGCGCTGAAGTTGCCTGTGAATGTGGAGTTGGTGGCATGTGAAACCCGTATGTGGAGCATTCGTTTCTGTGGGATGCTCTACCAGGTTCATTTCTAGATAATGCCCTCAAAGGGCACTAAACATAGAGTGTGAAAACTGAGTTTCCTTGAGAGCTGCTGGGAAGCCTGATGGTGTGTGAAGTTAGTGAGCCAAATGGAGTTGTTCTCCCACAAGAACCACTCGGCTGATCCTTCTTCAATATGCCCTTCACCAACATGCAGTGTTTCCTTGATTGAATTAGCTCTCACACCAATTTTTGCGTCTAGAGCCTTTGCATTGAGGGCTATCTGAAAACGGCTGTGGCACTGAAGTTGCCTGTGAATGTGGAGTTGGTGGCATGTGAAACCCGCATGTGGAGCATTCGTTTGTGTGGGATGCTGAGCAAGCTTCATTTCAGTCCTAGGCACACAAAGAGCACTAAGCATAGAGTGTGAAAACTGAGTTTCCTTGAGAGCTGCTTGGAAGCCTGATGGTGTGTGAAGGTAGTGAGCCAAATGGAGTTGTTCTCCCACAAGAACCACTCGGCTGATCCTTCTTGAATATGCCATTCACCAACATGCAGTGTTTCCTTGATTGAATTAGCTCTCACACCAATATTTGCGTCTAGAGCCTTTGCATTGAAGGCTATCTGAAAACGGCTGTGGTGCTGAAGTTGCCTGAGAATGTGGAGTTGGTGCATGTGAAATCCGCATGTGGAGCATTCGTTTGTGTGGGATGCTCTACCAGGTTCATTCCTAGATATTGCACTCAAAGGGCACTAAGCATAGAGTGTGAATACTGAGTTTCCTTGAGAGCTGCTTGGAAGCCTGATGGTGTGTGAAGTTAGTGAGCCAAATGGAGTTGTTCTCCCACAAGAACCACTCGGCTGATCCTTTTTCAATATGCCCTTCACCAACATGCAGTGTTTCCTTGATTGAATTAGCTCTCACACCAATATTTGCGTCTAGAGCCTTTGCATTGAGGGCTATCTGAAAATGGCTGTGGCGCTGAAGTTGCCTGTGAATTTGGAGTTTTTGGCATGTGAAACCCGCATGTGGAGCATTCGTTTGTGTGGGATGCTGACCAAGCTTCATTTGAGTCCTAGGCACACAAAGAGCACTAAGCATAGAGTGTGAAAACTGAGTTTCCTTGAGAGCTGCTTGGAAGCCTGATGGTGTGTGAAGTTAGTGAGCCAAATGGAGTTGTTCTCCCACAAGAACCACTCGGCTGATCCTTCTTCAATATGCCCTTCACCAACATGCAGTGTTTCCTTGATTGAATTAGCTCTCACACCAATATTTGCGTCTAGAGCCTTTGCATTGAGCGCTATCTGAAAACGGCTGTGGCGCTGAAGTTGCCTGTGAATGTGGAGTTGGTGGCATGTGAAACCGCATGTGGAGCATTCGTTTGTGTTGGATGCTGACCAAGCTTCATTTCATTCCTACAACACAAAGAGCACTAAGCATGAGTGTGAAAACTGAGTTTCCTTGAGAGCTGCTTGGAAGCCTGATGGTGTGTGAAGTTAGTGAGCCAAATGGAGTTGTTCTCCCACAAGAACCACTCGGCTGATCCTTCTTCAATATGCCCTTCACCAACATGCAGTGTTTCCTTGATTGAATTAGCTCTCACACCAATATTTGCGTCTAGAGCCTTTGCATTGAGGGCTATCTGAAAACGGCTGTGGCGCTGAAGTTGCCTGTGAATGTGGAGTTGGTGGCATGTGAAACCCGCATGTGGAGCATTCGTTTTTGTGGGATGCTCTACCAGCTTCATTCCTAGATAATGCACTCAAACGGCACTAAGCATAGAGTGTGAAAACTGAGTTTCCTTGAGAGCTGCTTGGAAGCCTGATGGTGTGTGATGTTAGTGAGCCAAATGGAGTTGTTCTCCCACAAGAACCACTCGGCTGATCCTTCTTCAATATGCCCTTCACCAACATGCAGTGTTTCCTTGATTGAATTAGCTCTCACACCAATATTTGCGTCGAGAGCCTTTGCATTGAGGGCTATCTGAAAACGGCTGTGGCGCTGAAGTTGCCTGTGAATGTGGAGTTGGTGGCATGTGAAACCCGCATGTGGAGCATTCGTTTGTGTGGGATGCTGACCAAGCTTCATTTCAGTCCTAGGCACACAAAGAGCACTAAGCATGAGTGTGAAAACTGAGTTTCCTTGAGAGCTGCTTGGAAGCCTGATGGTGTGTGAAGTTAGTGAGCCAAATGGAGTTGTTGTCCCACAAGAACCACTCGGCTGATCCTTCTTCAATATGCCCTTCACCAACATGCAGTGTTTCCTTGATTGAATTAGCTCTCACACCAATATTTGCGTCTAGAGCCTTTGCATTGAGGGCTATCTGAAAACGGCTGTGGCGCTGAAGTTGCCTGTGAATGTGGAGTTGGTGGCATGTGAAACCCGCATGTGGAGCATTCGTTTGTGTGGGATGCTCTACCAGGTTCATTCCTAGATAATGCTCTCACAGGGCACTAAACATAGAGTGTGAAAACTGAGTTTCCTTGAGAGCTGCTTGGAAGCCTGATGGTGTGTGAAGTTAGTGAGCCAAATGGAGTTGTTCTCCCACAAGAACGACTCGGCTGATCCTTCTTCAATATGCCCTTCACCAACATGCAGTGTTTCCTTGATTGAATTAGCTCTCACACCAATATTTGCGTCTAGAGCCTTTGCATTGAGGGCTATCTGAAAACGGCTGTGGCACTGAAGTTGCCTGTGAATGTGGAGTTGGTGGCATGTGAAACCCGCATGTGGAGCATTCGTTTGTGTGGGATGCTGAGCAAGCTTCATTTCAGTCCTAGGCACACAAAGAGCACTAAGCATAGAGTGTGAAAACTGAGTTTCCTTGAGAGCTGCTTGGAAGCCTGATGGTGTGTGAAGTTAGTGAGCCAAATGGAGTTGTTCTCCCACAAGAACCACTCGGCTGATCCTTCTTCAATATGCCCTTCACCAACATGCAGTGTTTCCTTGATTGAATTAGCTCTCACACCAATATTTGCGTCTAGAGCCTTTGCATTGAGGGCTATCTGAAAACGGCTGTGGCGCTGAAGTTGCCTGTGAATGTGGAGTTTTTGGCATGTGAAACCAGCATGTGGAGCATTCGTTTGTGTGGGATGCGGACCAAGCTTCATTTCAGTCCTAGGCACACAAAGAGCACTAAGCATAGAGTGTGAAAACTGAGTTTCCTTGAGAGCTGCTTGGAAGCCTGATGATGTGTGAAGTTAGTGAGCCAAATGGAGTTGTTGTCCCACAAGAACCACTCGGCTGATCCTTCTTCAATATGCCCTTCACCAACATGCAGTGTTTCCTTGATTGAATTAGCTCTCACACCAATATTTGCGTCTAGAGCCTTTGCATTGAGGGCTATCTGAAAACGGCTGTGGCGCTGAAGTTGCCTGTGAATGTGGAGTTGGTGGCATGTGAAACCCGCATGTGGAGCATTCGTTTGTGTGGGATGCGCTACCAGGTTCATTCCAAGATAATGCCCTCAAAGGGAACTAAACATAGAGTGTGAAAACTGAGTTTCCTTGAGAGCTGCTAGGAAGCCTGATGGTGTGTGAAGTTAGTGAGCCAAATGGAGTTGTTCTCCCACAAGAACCACTCGGCTGATCCTTCTTCAATATGCCCTTCACCAACATGCAGTGTTTCCTTGATTGAATTAGCTCTCACACCAATATTTGCGTCTAGAGCCGTTGCATTGAGGGCTATCTGAAAACGGCTGTGGCGCTGAAGTTGCCTGTGAATGTGGAGTTGGTGGCATGTGAAACCCGCATGTGGAGTATTCGTTTGTGTGGGATGCTGAGCAAGCTTTATTTCAGTCCTAGGCACACAAAGAGCACTAAGCATAGAGTGTGAAAACTGAGTTTCCTTGAGAGCTGCTTGGAAGCCTGATGATGTGTGAAGTTAGTGAGCCAAATGGAGTTGTTGTCCCACAAGAACCACTCGGCTGATCCTTCTTCAATATGCCCTTCACCAACATGCAGTGTTTCCTTGATTGAATTAGCTCTCACACCAATATTTGCGTCTAGAGCCTTTGCATTGAGGGCTATCTGAAAACGGCTGTGGCGCTGAAGTTGCCTGTGAATGTGGAGTTGGTGGCATGTGAAACCCGCATGTGGAGCATTCGTTTGTGTGGGATGCTCTACCAGGTTCATTCCTAGATAATGCCCTCAAAGGGCACTAAACATAGAGTGTGAAAACTGAGTTTCCTTGAGAGCTGCTTGGAAGCCTGATGGTGTGTGAAGTTAGTGAGCCAAATGGAGTTGTTCTCCCACAAGTACCACTCGGCTCATCCTTCTTCAATATGCCCTTCACCAACATGCAGTGTTTCCTTGATTGAATTAGCTCTCACACCAATATTTGCGTCTAGAGCCTTTGCATTGAGGGCTATCTGAAAACGGCTGTGGCACTGAAGTTGCCTGTGAATGTGGAGTTGGTGGCATGTGAAACCCGCATGTGGAGTATTCGTTTGTGTGTGATGCTGAGCAAGCTTCATTTCAGTCCTAGGCACACAAAGAGCACTAAGCATAGAGTGTGAAAACTGAGTTTCCTTGAGAGCTGCTTGGAAGCCTGATGGTGTGTGAAGTTAGTGAGCCAAATGGAGTTGTTCTCCCACAAGAACCACTCGGCTGATCCTTCTTCAATATGCCCTTCACCAACATGCAGTGTTTCCTTGATTGAATTAGCTCTCACACCAATATTTGCGTCCAGAGCCTTTGCATTGAGGGCTATCTGAAAACGGCTGTGGCTCTGAAGTTGCCTGAGAATGTGGAGTTGGTGGCATGTGAAATCCGCATGTGGAGCATTCGTTTGTGTGGGATGCTCTACCAGGTTCATTCCTAGATAATGCACTCAAAGGGCACTAAGCATAGAGTGTGAAAACTGAGTTTCCTTGAGAGCTGCTAGGAAGCCTGATGGTGTGTGAAGTTAGTGAGCCAAATGGAGTTGTTCTCCCACAAGAACCACTCGGCTGATCCTTCTTGAATACGCCCTTCACCAACATGCAGTGTTTCCTTGATTGAATTAGCTCTCACACCAATATTTGCCTCTAGAGCCTTTGCATTGAGGGCTATCTGAAAACGGCTGTGGCGCTGAAGTTGCCTGTGAATGTGGAGTTGGTGGCATGTGAAACCCGCATGTGGAGCATTCGTTTGTGTGGGATGCGGACCAAGCTTCATTTCAGTCCTAGGCACACAAAGAGCACTAAGCATAGAGTGTGAAAACTGAGTTTCCTTGAGAGCTGCTTGGAAGCCTGATGGTGTGTGAAGTTAGTGAGGCAAATGGAGTTGTTCTCCCACAAGAACCACTCGGCTGATCCTTCTTCAATATGCCCTTCACCAACATGCAGTGTTTCCTTGATTGAATTAGCTCTCACACCAATATTTGCGTCTAGAGCCTTTGCATTGAGGGCTATCTGAAAACGGCTGTGGCGCTGAAGTTGCCTGTGAATGTGGAGTTGGTGGCATGTGAAACCCGCATGTGGAGCATTCGTTTGTGTGGGATGCTCTACCAGCTTCATTCCTAGATAATGCCCTCAAAGGGCACTAAACATAGAGTGTGAAAACTGAGTTTCCTTGAGAGCTGCTTGGAAGCCTGATGGTGTGTGAAGTTAGTGAGCCAAAGAACTGCTTGGAAGCCTGATGGTGTGTGAAGTTAGTGAGGCAAATGGAGTTGTTCTCCCACAAGAACCACTCGGCTGATCCTTCTTCAATATGCCCTTCACCAACATGCAGTGTTTCCTTGATTGAATTAGCTCTCACACCAATATTTGCGTCCAGAGCCTTTGCATTGAGGGCTATCTGAAAATGGCTGTGGCGCTGAAGTTGCCTGTGAATGTGGAGTTGGTGGCATGTGAAACCCGTATGTGGAGCATTCGTTTCTGTGAGATGCTCTACCAGGTTCATTTCTAGATAATGCCCTCAAAGGGCACTAAACATAGAGTGTGAAAACTGAGTTTCCTTGAGAGCTGCTTGGAAGCCTGATGGTGTGTGAAGTTAGTGAGCCAAATGGAGTTGTTCTCCCACAAGAACCACTCGGCTGATCCTTCTTCAATATGCCCTTCACCAACATGCAGTGTTTCCTTGATTGAATTAGCTCTCACACCAATATTTGCGTCTAGAGCCTTTGCATTGAGGGCTATCTGAAAACGGCTGTGGCGCTGAAGTTGCCTGTGAATGTGGAGTTGGTGGCATGTGAAATCCGCATGTGGAGCATTCGTTTGTGTGGGATGCTGAGCAAGCTTCATTTCAGTCCTAGGCACACAAAGAGCACTAAGCATAGAGTGTGAAAACTGAGTTTCCTTGAGAGCTGCTTGGAAGCCTGATGGTGTGTGAAGGTAGTGAGCCAAATGGAGTTGTTCTCCCACAAGAACCACTCGGCTGATCCTTCTTGAATATGCCATTCACCAACATGCAGTGTTTCCTTGATTGAATTAACTCTCACACCAATATTTGCGTCTAGAGCCTTTGCATTGAAGGCTATCTGAAAACGGCTGTGGTGCTGAAGTTGCCTGAGAATGTGGAGTTGGTGGCATGTGAAATCCGCATGTGGAGCATTCGTTTGTGTGCGATGCTCTACCAGGTTCATTCCTAGATAATGCACTCAAAGGGCACTAAACATAGAGTGTGAAAACTGAGTTTCCTTGAGAGCTGCTTGGAAGCCTGATGGTGTGTGAAGTTAGTGAGCCAAATGGAGTTGTTCTCCCACAAGAACCACTCGGCTGATCCTTCTTCAATATGCCCTTCACCAACATGCAGTGTTTCCTTGATTGAATTAGCTCTCACACCAATATTTGCGTCTAGAGCCTTTGCATTGAGGGCTATCTGAAAACGGCTGTGGCACTGAAGTTGCCTGTGAATGTGAAGTTTTTGGCATGTGAAACCCGCATGTGGAGCATTCGTTTGTGTGGGATGCTGACCAAGCTTCATTTGAGTCCTAGGCACACAAAGAGCACTAAGCATAGAGTGTGAAAACTGAGTTTCCTTGAGAGCTGCTTGGAAGCCTGATGGTGTGTGAAGTTAGTTAGCCAAATGGAGTTGTTCTCCCACAAGAACCACTCGGCTGATCCTTCTTCAATATGCCCTTCACCAACATGCAGTGTTTCCTTGATTGAATTAGCTCTCACACCAATATTTGCGTCTAGAGCCTTTGCATTGAGGGCTATCTGAAAACGGCTGTGGCGCTGAAGTTGCCTGTGAATGTGGAGTTGGTGGCATGTGAAACCCGCATGTGGAGCATTCATTTGTGTGGGATGCTCTACCAGGTTCATTCCTAGATAATGCACTCAAAGGGCACTAAACATAGAGTGTGAAAACTGAGTTTCCTTGAGAGCTGCTTGGAAGCCTGATGGTGTGTGAAGGTAGTGAGCCAAATGGAGTTGTTCTCCCACAAGAACCACTCGGCTGATCCTTCTTCAATATGCCATTCACCAACATGCAGTGTTTCCTTGATTGAATTAGCTCTCACACCAATATTTGCGTCTAGAGCCTTTGCATTGAAGGCTATCTGAAAACGGCTGTGGTGCTGAAGTTGCCTGTGAATGTGGAGTTGGTGGCATGTGAAATCCGCATGTGGAGCATTCGTTTGTGTGGGATGCTCTACCAGGTTCATTCCTAGATAATGCACTCAAAGGGCACTAAGCATAGAGTGTGAAAACTGAGTTTCCTTGAGAGCTGCTTGGAAGCCTGATGGTGTGTGACGTTAGTGAGCCAAATGGAGTTGTTCTCCCACAAGAACCACTCGGCTGATCCTTCTTCAATATGCCCTTCACCAACATGCAGTGTTTCCTTGATTGAATTAGCTCTCACACCAATATTTGCGTCTAGAGCCTTTGCATTGAGGGCTATCTGAAAATGGCTGTGGCGCTGAAGTTGCCTGTGAATGTGGAGTTTTTGGCATGTGAAACCCGCATGTGGAGCATTCGTTTGTGTGGGATGCTGACCAAGCTTCATTTGAGTCCTAGGCACACAAAGAACACTAAGCATAGAGTGTGAAAACTGAGTTTCCTTGAGAGCTGCTTGGAAGCCTGATGGTGTGTGAAGTTAGTGAGCCAAATGGAGTTGTTCTCCCACAAGAACCACTCGGCTGATCCTTCTTCAATATGCCCTTCACCAACATGCAGTGTTTCCTTGATTGAATTAGCTCTCACACCAATATTTGCGTCTAGAGCCTTTGCATTGAGGGCTATCTGAAAACGGCTGTGGCGCTGAAGTTGCCTGTGAATGTGGAGTTGGTGGCATGTGAAACCCGCATGTGGAGCGTTCGTTTGTGTTGGATGCTGACCAAGCTTCATTTCAGTCCTACAACACAAAGAGCACTAAGCATGAGTGTGAAAACTGAGTTTCCTTGAGAGCTGCTTTGAAGCCTGATGGTGTGTGAAGTTAGTGAGCCAAATGGAGTTGTTCTCCCACAAGAACCACTCGGCTGATCCTTCTTCAATATGCCCTTCACCAACATGCAGTGTTTCCTTGATTGAATTAGCTCTCACACCAATATTTGCGTCTAGAGCCTTTCCATTGAGGGCTATCTCAAAACGGCTGTGGCGCTGAAGTTGCCTGTGAATGTGGAGTTGGTGGCATGTGAAACCCGCATGTGGAGCATTCATTTGTGTGGGATGCTCTACCAGGTTCATTCCTAGATAATGCACTCAAAGGGCACTAAACATAGAGTGTGAAAACTGAGTTTCCTTGAGAGCTGCTTGGAAGCCTGATGGTGTGTGAAGTAAGTGAGCCAAATGGAGTTGTTCTCCCACAAGAACCACTCGGCTGATACTCCTTCAATATGCCCTTCACCAACATGCAGTGTTTCCTTGATTGAATTAGCTCTCACACCAATATTTGCGTCTAGAGCCTTTGCATTGAGGGCTATCTGAAAACGGCTGTGGCGCTGAAGTTGCCTGTGAATGTGGAGTTGGTGGCATGTGAAACCCGCATGTGGAGCATTCGTTTCTGTGGGATGCTGACCAAGCTTCATTTCAGTCCTAGGCACACAAAGAGCACTAAGTATGAGTGTGAAAACTGAGTTTCCTTGAGAGCTGCTTGGAAGCCTGATGGTGTGTGAAGTTAGTGAGCCAAATGGAGTTGTTCTCCCACAAGAACCACTCGGCTGATCCTTCTTCAATATGCCCTTCACCAACATGCAGTGTTCCCTTGATTGAATTAGCTCTCACACCAATATTTGCGTCTAGAGCCTTTGCATTGAGGGCTATCTGAAAACCGCTGTTGCACTGAAGTTGCCTGTGAATGTGGAGTTGGTGGCATGTGAAACCCGCATGTGGAGCATTCGTTTGTGTGGGATGCTCTCCAATCTTCATTTCAGTCCTAGGCACACAAAGCGCACTAAGCATAGAGTGTGAAAACTGAGTTTCCTTGAGAGCTGCTTGGAAGCCTGATGGTGTGTGAAGTTAGTGAGCCAAATGGAGTTGTTCTCCCACAAGAACCACTCGGCTGATCCTTCTTCAATATGCCCGTCACCAACATGCAGTGTTTCCTTGATTGAATTAGCTCTCACACCAATATTTGCGTCTAGAGCCTTTGCATTGAGGGCTATCTGAAAACGGCTGTGGCACTGAAGTTGCCTGTGAATGTGGAGTTGGTGGCATGTGAAACCCGCATGTGGAGCATTCGTTTGTGTGGGATGCTGAGCAAGCTTCATTTCAGTCCTAGGCACACAAAGAGCACTAAGTATGAGTGTGAAAACTGAGTTTCCTTGAGAGCTGCTTGGAAGCCTGATGGTGTGTGAAGTTAGTGAGCCAAATGGAGTTGTTCTCCCACAAGAACCACTCGGCTGATCCTTCTTCAATATGCCCTTCACCAACATGCAGTGTTTCCTTGATTGAATTAGCTCTCACACCAATATTTGCGTCTAGAGCCTTTGCATTGAGGGCTATCTGAAAATGGCTGTGGCGCTGAGTTGCTAAGAAGTAAGTTGCCTGTGAATGTGGAGTTGGTGGCATGTGAAACCCGCATGTGGAGCATTCGTTTGTGTGGGATGCTCTCCAATCTTCATTTCAGTCCTAGGCACACAAAGAGCACTAAGCATAGAGTGTGAAAACTGAGTTTCCTTGAGAGCTGCTTGGAAGCCTGATGGTGTGTGAAGTTAGTGAGCCAAATGGAGTTGTTCTCCCACAAGAACCACTCGGCTGATCCTTCTTCAATATGCCCTTCACCAACATGCAGTGTTTCCTTGATTGAATTAGCTCTCACACCAATATTTGCGTCTAGAGCCTTTGCATTGAGGGCTATCTGAAAACAGCTGTGGCAATGAAGTTACCTGAGAATGTGGTATTGGTGGCATGTGAAACTCACATCTGGAGCATTCGTTTGTATGGGATGTTCTACCAGGTTCATTCCTAGATAATGCACTCAAAGGGCACTAAGCACAGAGTGTAAAAACTGAGTTTCCTTGAGAGCTGCTTGGAAGCCTGATGGTGTGTGAAGTTAGTGAGCCAAAGAACTGCTTGGAAGCCTGATGGTGTGTGAAGTTAGTGAGCCAAATGGAGTTGTTCTCCCACAAGAACCACTCGGCTGATCCTTCTTCAATATGCCCTTCACCAACATGCAGTGTTTCCTTGATTGAATTAGCTCTCACACCAATATTTGCGTCCAGAGCCTTTGCATTGAGGGCTATCTGAAAACGGCTGTGGCGCTGAAGTTGCCTGTGAATGTGGAGTTGGTGGCATGTGAAACCCGCATGTGGAGCATTCGTTTGTGTGGGATGCTCTACCAGGTTCATTCCTAGATAATGCACTCAAAGGGCACTAAACATAGAGTGTGAAAACTGAGTTTCCTTGAGAGCTGCTTGGAAGCCTGATGGTGTGTGAAGTAAGTGAGCCAAATGGAGTTGTTCTCCCACAAGAACCACTCGGCTGATCCTCCTTCAATATGCCCTTCACCAACATGCAGTGTTTCCTTGATTGAATTAGCTCTCACACCAATATTTGCGTCTAGAGCCTTTGCATTGAGGGCTATCTCAAAACGGCTGTGGCGCTGAAGTTGCCTGTGAATGTGGAGTTGGTGGCATGTGAAACCCGCATGTGGAGCATTCATTTGTGTGGGATGCTCTACCAGGTTCATTCCTAGATAATGCACTCAAAGGGCACTAAACATAGAGTGTGAAAACTGAGTTTCCTTGAGAGCTGCTTGGAAGCCTGATGGTGTGTGAAGTAAGTGAGCCAAATGGAGTTGTTCTCCCACAAGAACCACTCGGCTGATACTCCTTCAATATGCCCTTCACCAACATGCAGTGTTTCCTTGATTGAATTAGCTCTCACACCAATATTTGCGTCTAGAGCCTTTGCATTGAGGGCTATCTCAAAACGGCTGTGGCGCTGAAGTTGCCTGTGAATGTGGAGTTGGTGGCATGTGAAACCCGCATGTGGAGCATTCGTTTCTGTGGGATGCTGACCAAGCTTCATTTCAGTCCTAGGCACACAAAGAGCACTAAGTATGAGTGTGAAAACTGAGTTTCCTTGAGAGCTGCTTGGAAGCCTGATGGTGTGTGAAGTTAGTGAGCCAAATGGAGTTGTTCTCCCACAAGAACCACTCGGCTGATCCTTCTTCAATATGCCCTTCACCAACATGCAGTGTTCCCTTGATTGAATTAGCTCTCACACCAATATTTGCGTCTAGAGCCTTTGCATTGAGGGCTATCTGAAAACCGCTGTTGCACTGAAGTTGCCTGTGAATGTGGAGTTGGTGGCATGTGAAACCCGCATGTGGAGCATTCGTTTGTGTGGGATGCTCTCCAATCTTCATTTCAGTCCTAGGCACACAAAGCGCACTAAGCATAGAGTGTGAAAACTGAGTTTCCTTGAGAGCTGCTTGGAAGCCTGATGGTGTGTGAAGTTAGTGAGCCAAATGGAGTTGTTCTCCCACAAGAACCACTCGGCTGATCCTTCTTCAATATGCCCTTCACCAACATGCAGTGTTTCCTTGATTGAATTAGCTCTCACACCAATATTTGCGTCTAGAGCCTTTGCATTGAGGGCTATCTGAAAACGGCTGTGGCACTGAAGTTGCCTGTGAATGTGGAGTTGGTGGCATGTGAAACCCGCATGTGGAGCATTCGTTTGTGTGGGATGCTGAGCAAGCTTCATTCAGTCCTAGGCACACAAAGAGCACTAAGTATGAGTGTGAAAATTGAGTTTCCTTGAGAGCTGCTTGGAAGCCTGATGGTGTGTGAAGTTAGTGAGCCAAATGGAGTTGTTCTCCCACAAGAACCACTCGGCTGATCCTTCTTCAATATGCCCTTCACCAACATGCAGTGTTTCCTTGATTGAATTAGCTCTCACACCAATATTTGCGTCTAGAGCCTTTGCATTGAGGGCTATCTGAAAATGGCTGTGGCGCTGAAGTTGCCTGAGAATGTGGTATTGGTGGCATGTGAAACTCACATCTGGAGCATTCGTTTGTATGGGATGTTCTACCAGGTTCATTCCTAGATAATGCACTCAAAGGGCACTAAGCACAGAGTGTAAAAACTGAGTTTCCTTGAGAGCTGCTTGGAAGCCTGATGGTGTGTGAAGTTAGTGAGCCAAAGAACTGCTTGGAAGCCTGATGGTGTGTGAAGTTAGTGAGCCAAATGGAGTTGTTCTCCCACAAGAACCACTCGGCTGATCCTTCTTCAATATGCCCTTCACCAACATGCAGTGTTTCCTTGATTGAATTAGCTCTCACACCAATATTTGCGTCCAGAGCCTTTGCATTGAGGGCTATCTCAAAACGGCTGTGGCGCTGAAGTTGCCTGTGAATGTGGAGTTGGTGGCATGTGAAACCCGCATGTGGAGCATTCGTTTCTGTGGGATGCTCTACCAGGTTCATTCCTAGATAATGCACTCAAAGGGCACTAAACATAGAGTGTGAAAACTGAGTTTCCTTGAGAGCTGCTTGGAAGCCTGATGGTGTGTGAAGTAAGTGAGCCAAATGGAGTTGTTCTCCCACAAGAACCACTCGGCTGATCCTCCTTCAATATGCCCTTCACCAACATGCAGTGTTTCCTTGATTGAATTAGCTCTCACACCAATATTTGCGTCTAGAGCCTTTGCATTGAGGGCTATCTCAAAACGGCTGTGGCGCTGAAGTTGCCTGTGAATGTGGAGTTGGTGGCATGTGAAACCCGCATGTGGAGCATTCGTTTGTGTGGGATGCTGACCAAGCTTCATTTCAGTCCTAGGCACACAAAGAGCACTAAGTATGAGTGTGAAAACTGAGTTTCCTTGAGAGCTGCTTGGAAGCCTGATGGTGTGTGAAGTTAGTGAGCCAAATGGAGTTGTTCTCCCACAAGAACCACTCGGCTGATCCTTCTTCAATATGCCCTTCACCAACATGCAGTGTTCCCTTGATTGAATTAGCTCTCACACCAATATTTGCGTCTAGAGCCTTTGCATTGAGGGCTATCTGAAAATGGCTGTGGCGCTGAAGTTGCCTGAGAATGTGGAGTTGGTGGCATGTGAAATCCGCATGTGGAGCATTCGTTTGTGTGGGATGCTCTACCAGGTTCATTCCTAGATAATGCACTCAAAGGGCACTAAACATAGAGTGTGAAAACTGAGTTTCCTTGAGAGCTGCTTGGAAGCCTGATGGTGTGTGAAGTTAGTGAGCCAAATGGAGTTGTTCTCCCACAAGAACCACTCGGCTGATCCTTCTTCAATATGCCCTTCACCAACATGCAGTGTTTCCTTGATTGAATTAGCTCTCACACCAATATTTGCGTCTAGAGCCTTTGCATTGAGGGCTATCTGAAAACGGCTGTGGCACTGAAGTTGCCTGTGAATGTGGAGTTTTTGGCATGTGAAACCCGCATGTGGAGCATTCGTTTGTGTGGGATGCTGACCAAGCTTCATTTGAGTCCTAGGCACACAAAGAGCACTAAGCATAGAGTGTGAAAACTGAGTTTCCTTGAGAGCTGCTTGGAAGCCTGATGGTGTGTGAAGTTAGTTAGCCAAATGGAGTTGTTCTCCCACAAGAACCACTCGGCTGATCCTTCTTCAATATGCCCTTCACCAACATGCAGTGTTTCCTTGATTGAATTAGCTCTCACACCAATATTTGCGTCTAGAGCCTTTGCATTGAGGGCTATCTGAAAACGGCTGTGGCGCTGAAGTTGCCTGTGAATGTGGAGTTGGTGGCATGTGAAACCCGCATGTGGAGCATTCATTTGTGTGGGATGCTCTACCAGGTTCATTCCTAGATAATGCACTCAAAGGGCACTAAACATAGAGTGTGAAAACTGAGTTTCCTTGAGAGCTGCTTGGAAGCCTGATGGTGTGTGAAGGTAGTGAGCCAAATGGAGTTGTTCTCCCACAAGAACCACTCGGCTGATCCTTCTTGAATATGCCATTCACCAACATGCAGTGTTTCCTTGATTGAATTAGCTCTCACACCAATATTTGCGTCTAGAGCCTTTGCATTGAAGGCTATCTGAAAACGGCTGTGGTGCTGAAGTTGCCTGTGAATGTGGAGTTGGTGGCATGTGAAATCCGCATGTGGAGCATTCGTTTGTGTGGGATGCTCTACCAGGTTCATTCCTAGATAATGCACTCAAAGGGCACTAAGCATAGAGTGTGAAAACTGAGTTTCCTTGAGAGCTGCTTGGAAGCCTGATGGTGTGTGACGTTAGTGAGCCAAATGGAGTTGTTCTCCCACAAGAACCACTCGGCTGATCCTTCTTCAATATGCCCTTCACCAACATGCAGTGTTTCCTTGATTGAATTAGCTCTCACACCAATATTTGCGTCTAGAGCCTTTGCATTGAGGGCTATCTGAAAATGGCTGTGGCGCTGAAGTTGCCTGTGAATGTGGAGTTGGTGGCATGTGAAACCCGCATGTGGAGCATTCGTTTGTGTGGGATGCTGACCAAGATTCATTTGAGTCCTAGGCACACAAAGAACACTAAGCATAGAGTGTGAAAACTGAGTTTCCTTGAGAGCTGCTTGGAAGCCTGATGGTGTGTGAAGTTAGTGAGCCAAATGGAGTTGTTCTCCCACAAGAACCACTCGGCTGATCCTTCTTCAATATGCCCTTCACCAACATGCAGTGTTTCCTTGATTGAATTAGCTCTCACACCAATATTTGCGTCTAGAGCCTTTGCATTGAGGGCTATCTGAAAACGGCTGTGGCGCTGAAGTTGCCTGTGAATGTGGAGTTGGTGGCATGTGAAACCCGCATGTGGAGCGTTCGTTTGTGTTGGATGCTGACCAAGCTTCATTTCAGTCCTACAACACAAAGAGCACTAAGCATGAGTGTGAAAACTGAGTTTCCTTGAGAGCTGCTTTGAAGCCTGATGGTGTGTGAAGTTAGTGAGCCAAATGGAGTTGTTCTCCCACAAGAACCACTCGGCTGATCCTTCTTCAATATGCCCTTCACCAACATGCAGTGTTTCCTTGATTGAATTAGCTCTCACACCAATATTTGCGTCTAGAGCCTTTGCATTGAGGGCTATCTCAAAACGGCTGTGGCGCTGAAGTTGCCTGTGAATGTGGAGTTGGTGGCATGTGAAACCCGCATGTGGAGCATTCATTTGTGTGGGATGCTCTACCAGGTTCATTCCTAGATAATGCACTCAAAGGGCACTAAACATAGAGTGTGAAAACTGAGTTTCCTTGAGAGCTGCTTGGAAGCCTGATGGTGTGTGAAGTAAGTGAGCCAAATGGAGTTGTTCTCCCACAAGAACCACTCGGCTGATACTCCTTCAATATGCCCTTCACCAACATGCAGTGTTTCCTTGATTGAATTAGCTCTCACACCAATATTTGCGTCTAGAGCCTTTGCATTGAGGGCTATCTCAAAACGGCTGTGGCGCTGAAGTTGCCTGTGAATGTGGAGTTGGTGGCATGTGAAACCCGCATGTGGAGCATTCGTTTCTGTGGGATGCTGACCAAGCTTCATTTCAGTCCTAGGCACACAAAGAGCACTAAGTATGAGTGTGAAAACTGAGTTTCCTTGAGAGCTGCTTGGAAGCCTGATGGTGTGTGAAGTTAGTGAGCCAAATGGAGTTGTTCTCCCACAAGAACCACTCGGCTGATCCTTCTTCAATATGCCCTTCACCAACATGCAGTGTTTCCTTGAT
>NW_026697034.1:0-78825 GCF_030435755.1 Ochotona princeps | reverse complement strand
TAGTTTCCTTGAGAGCTGCTTGGAAGCCTGATGGTGTGCGAAGTTAGTGAGCCAAATGGAGTTGTTCTCCACAAGAACCACTCGGCTGATCCTTCTTCAATATGCCCTTCACCAACATGCAGTGTTTCCTTGATTGAATTAGCTCTCACACCAATATTTTGCATCTAGAGCCTTTGCATTGAGGGCTATCTGAAAACGGCTGTGGCGCTGAAGTTGCCTGTGAATGTGGAGTTGGTGGCATGTGACTCCCGCATGTGGAGCATTCGTTTGTGTGGGATGCTCACCAAGCTTCATTTCAGTGCTAGGCACTCAAAGGGCACTAAGCATAGAGTGTGAAAACTGAGTTTCCTTGAGAGCTGCTTGGAAGCCTGATGGTGTGTGAAGTTAGTGAGTCAAATGGAGTTGTTTCTCCCACAAGAACCACTCGGCTGATCCTTCTTCAATATGCCCTTCACCAACATGCAGTGTTTCCTTAATTGAATTAGCTCTCACACCAATACTTGCGTCTAGAGCCTTTGCATTGAGGGCTATCTGAAAACGGCTGTGGCGCTGAAGTTGCCTGTGAATGTGGAGTTGGTGGCATGTGAAACCCGCATGTGGAGCAATTCGTTTGTGTGGGATGCTCTACCAGGTTCATTCCTAGATAATGCGCTCAAAGGGCACTAAGCATAGAGTGTGAAAACTGAGTTTCGTGAGAGCTGCTTGGAAGCCTGATGGTGTGTGAAGTTAGTGAGCCAAATGGAGTTGTTCTCCCACAAGAACCACTCGGCTGATCCTTCTTCAATATGCCCTTCACCAACATGCAGTGTTTCCTTGATTGAATTAGCTCTCACACCAATATTTGCGTCTAGAGCCTTTGCATTGAGGGCTATCTGAAAATGCTGTGGCGCTGCAGTTGCTGTGAATGTGGAGTTGGTGGCATGTGAAACCCGCATGTGGAGCATTCGTTTGTGTGGGATGCTCACCAAGCTTCATTTCAGTCCTAGGCACTCAAAGGGCACTAAGCATAGAGTGTGAAAACTGAGTTTCCGTGAGAGCTGCTTGGAAGCCTGATGGTGTGTGAAGTTAGTGAACCAAATGGAGTTGTTCTCCACAAGAACCACTCAGCTGATCCTTCTTCAATATGCCCTTCACCAACATGCAGTGTTTCCTTGATTGAATTAGCTCTCACACCAATATTTGCGTCTAGAGCCTTTGCATTGAGGGCTATCTGAAAACGGCTGTGGCGCTGAAGTTGCCTGTGAATGTGGAGTTGGTGGCATGTGAAACCCGCATGTGGAGCATTCGTTTGTGTGGGATGCTCACCAAGCTTCATTTCAGTCCTAGGCACTCAAAGGGCACTAAGCATAGAGCGTAAAACTGAGTATCCTTGAGAGCTGCTTGGAAGCCTGATGGTGTGTGAAGTTAGTGAGCCAAATGGAGTTGTTCTCCCACAAGAACCACTCGGCTGATCCTTCTTCAATATGCCGTTCACCAACATGCAGTGTTTCCTTGATTGAATTAGCTCTCACACCAATATTTGCGTCTAGAGCCTTTGCATTGAGGGCTATCTGAAAACGGCTGTGGCGCTGAGTTGCCTGTGAATGTGGAGTTGGTGGCATGTGAAACCCGCATGTGGAGCATTCGTTTGTGTGCGATGCTCACCAAGCTTCATTTCAGTCCTAGGCACTCAAAGGGCACTAAGCATAGAGTGTGAATACTGAGTTTCCGTGAGAGCTGCTTGGAAGCCTGATGGTGAGTGAAGTTAGTGAGCCAAATGGAGTTGTTCTCCCACAAGAACCACTCGGCTGATCCTTCTTCAATATGCCCTTCACCAACATGCAGTGTTTCCTTGATTGAATTAGCTCTCACACCAATATTTGCGTCTAGAGCCTTTGCATTGAGGGCTATCTGAAAACGGCTGTGGCGCTGCAGTTGCCTGTGAATGTGGAGTTGGTGGCATGTGAAACCCGCATGTGGAGCATCCGTTTGTGTGGATGCTCACCAAGCTTCATTTCAGTGCTAGGCACTCAAAGGGCACTAAGCATAGAGTGTGAAAACTGAGTTTCCTTGAGAGCTGCTTGGAAACCTGATGGTGTGTGAAGTTAGTGAGCCAAATGAGTTGTTCTCCCACAAGAACCACTCAGCTGATCTTTCTTCAATATGTCCTTCACCAACATGCAGTGTTTCCTTGATTGAATTAGCTCTCACACCAATATTTGCGTCTAGAGCCTTTGCATTGAGGGCTATCTGAAAACGGCTGTGGCGCTGAAGTTGCCTGTGAATGTGGAGTTGGTGGCATGTGAAACCCGCATGTGGAGCATTCGTTTGTGTGGGATGCTCTACCAGGTTCATTCCTAGATAATGCAGTCAAAGGGCACTAAGCATAGAGTGTGAAAACTGAGTTTCCGTGAGAGCTGCTTGGAAGCCTGATGGTGTGCGAAGTTAGTGAGCCAAATGGAGTTGTTCTCCCACAAGAACCACTCGGCTGATCCTTCTTCAATATGCCCTTCACCAACATGCAGTGTTTCCTTGATTGAATTAGCTCTCACACAATATTTGCGTCTAGAGCCTTTGCATTGAGGGCTATCTGAAAATGGCTGTATCGCTGAAGTTGCCTGTGAATGTGGAGTTGGTTGCATGTGAAACCCGCATGTGGAGCATTCGTTTGTGTGGGATGCTCACCAAGCTTCATTTCAGTCTAGCACTCAAAGGGCACTAAGCATAGAGTGTGAAAACTGAGTTTCCTTGAGAGCTGCTTGGAAGCCTGATGGTGTGTGAGTTAGTGAGCCAAATGGAGTTGTTCTCCCACAAGAACCACTCGGCTGATCCTTCTTCAATATGCCCTTCACCAACATGCAGTGTTTCCTTGATTGAATTAGCTCTCACACCAATATTTGCGTCTCGAGCCTTTGCATTGAGGGCTATCTGAAAACGGCTGTGGCGCTGAAGTTGCCTGTGAATGTGGAGTTGGTGGCATGTGAAACCCGCATGTGGAGCATTCGTTTGTGTGGGATGCTCACCAAGCTTCATTTCAGTCCTAGGCACTCAAAGGGCACTAAGCATAGAGTGTGAAAACTGAGTTTCCTTGAGAGCTGCTTGGAAGCCTGATGGTGTGTGAAGTTAGTGAGCCAAATGGAGTTGTTCTCCCACAAGAACCACTCGGCTGATCCTTCTTCAATATGCCCTTCACCAACATGCAGTGTTTGCTTGATTGAATTAGCTCTCACACCAATATTTGCGTCTAGAGCCTTTGCATTGAGGGCTATCTGAAATGGCTGTGGCGCTGCAGTTGCCTGTGAATGTGGAGTTGGTGGCATGTGAAACCCGCATGTGGAGCATTCGTTTGTGTGGGATGCTCTACCAGTTCATTCCTAGATAATGTGCTCAAAGGGCACTAAGCATAGAGTGTGAAAACTGAGTTTCCGTGAGAGGTGCTTGGAAGCCTGATGGTGTGCGAAGTTAGTGAGCCAAATGGAGTTGTTCTCCCACAAGAACCACTCGGCTGATCCTTCCTCAATATGCCCTTCACCAACATGCAGTGTTTCCTTGATTGAATTAGCTCTCACACCAATATTTGCATCTAGAGCCTTTGCATTGAGGGCTATCTGAAACGGTTGTGGCCGCTGAAGTTGCCTGTGAATGTGGAGTTGGTGGCATGTGAAACCCGCATGTGGAGCATTCGTTTGTGTGGGATGCTCACCAAGCTTCATTTCAGTCCTAGGCACTCAAAGGGCACTAAGCATAGAGTGTGAAAACTGAGTTTCCTTGAGAGCTGCTTGGAAGCCTGATGGTGTGTGAAGTTAGTGAACCAAATGGAGTTGTTCTCCCACAAGAACCACTCGGCTGATCCTTCTTCAATATGCCCTTCACCAACATGCAGTGTTTTCCTTGATTGAATTAGCTCTCACACCAATATTTGCGTCTAGAGCCTTTGCATTGAGGGCTATCTGAAAACGGCTGTGGCGCTGAAGTTGCCTGTGAATGTGGAGTTGGTGGCATGTGAAACCCGCATGTGGAGCATTCGTTTGTGTGGGATGCTCACCAGCTTCATTTCAGTCCTAGGCACTCAAAGGGCACTAAGCATAGAGTGTGAAAACTGAGTTTCCGTGAGAGCTGCTTGGAAGCTGATGGTGTGTGAAGTTAGTGAACCAAATGGAGTTGTTCTCCCACAAGAACCACTCAGCTGATCCTTCTTCAATATGCCCTTCACCAACATGCAGTGTTTCCTTGATTGAATTAGCTCTCACACCAATATTTGCGTCTAGAGCCTTTGCATTGAGGGCTATCTGAAAACGGCTGTGGCGCTGAAGTTGCCTGTGAATGTGGAGTTGGTGGCATGTGAAACCCGCATGTGGAGCATTCGTTTGTGTGGGATGCTCTACCAGGGTCATTCCTAGATAATGCACTCAAAGGGCACTAAGCATAGAGTGTGAAAACTGAGTTTCCTTGAGAGCTGCTTGGAAGCCTGATGGTGTGCGAAGTTAGTGAGCCAAATGGAGTTGTTCTCCCACAAGAACCACTCGGCTGATCCTTCTTCAATATGCCCTTCACCAACATGCAGTGTTTCCTTGATTGAATTAGCTCTCACACCAATATTTGCATCTAGAGCCTTTGCATTGAGGGCTATCTGAAAACGGCTGTGGCGCTGAAGTTGCCTGTGAATGTGGAGTTGGTGGCATGTGACTCCCGCATGTGGAGCATTCGTTTGTGTGGGATGCTCACCAAGCTTCATTTCAGTGCTAGGCACTCAAAGGGCACTAAGCATAGAGTGTGAAAACTGAGTTTCCTTGAGAGCTGCTTGGAAGCCTGATGGTGTGTGAAGTTAGTGAGTCAAATGGAGTTGTTCTCCACAAGAACCACTCGGCTGATCCTTCTTCAATATGCCCTTCACCAACATGCAGTGTTTCCTTAATTGAATTAGCTCTCACACCAATACTTGCGTCTAGAGCCTTTGCATTGAGGGCTATCTGAAAACGGCTGTGGCGCTGAAGTTGCCTGTGAATGTGGAGTTGGTGGCATGTGAAACCCGCATGTGGAGCATTCGTTTGTGTGGGATGCTCTACCAGGTTCATTCCTAGATAATGCGCTCAAAGGGCACTAAGCATAGAGTGTGAAAACTGAGTTTCCGTGAGAGCTGCTTGGAAGCCTGATGGTGTGTGAAGTTAGTGAGCCAAATGGAGTTGTTCTCCACAAGAACCACTCGGCTGATCTTCTTCAATATGCCCTTCACCAACATGCAGTGTTTCCTTGATTGAATTAGCTCTCACACCAATATTTGCGTCTAGAGCCTTTGCATTGAGGGCTATCTGAAAATGGCTGTGGCGCTGCAGTTGCCTGTGAATGTGGAGTTGGTGGCATGTGAAACCCGCATGTGGAGCATTCGTTTGTGTGGGATGCTCTACCAGGTTCATTCCTAGATAATGTGCTCAAAGGGCACTAAGCATAGAGTGTGAAAACTGAGTTTCCGTGAGAGGTGCTTGGAAGCCTGATGGTGTGTGAAGTTAGTGAGCCAAATGGAGTTGTTCTCCACACAAGAACCACTCGGCTGATCCTTCCTCAATATGCCCTTCACCAACATACAGTGTTTCCTTGATTGAATTAGCTCTCACACCAATATTTGCATCTAGAGCCTTTGCATTGAGGGCTATCTGAAAACGGTTGTGGCGCTGAAGTTGCCTGTGAATGTGGAGTTGGTGCATGTGAAACCCGCATGTGGAGCATTCGTTTGTGTGGGATGCTCACCAAGCTTCATTTCAGTGCTAGGCACTCAAAGGGCACTAAGCATAGAGTGTGAAAACTGAGTTTCCTTGAGAGCTGCTTGGAAGCCTGATGGTGTGTGAAGTTAGTGAACCAAATGGAGTTGTTCTCCCACAAGAACCACTCGGCTGATCCTTCTTCAATATGCCCTTCACAACATGCAGTGTTTCCTTGATTGAATTAGCTCTCACACCAATATTTGCGTCTAGAGCCTTTGCATTGAGGGCTATCTGAAAACGGCTGTGGCGCTGAAGTTGCCTGTGAATGTGGAGTTGGTGGCATGTGAAACCCGCATGTGGAGCATTCGTTTGTGTGGGATGCTCACCAAGCTTCATTTCAGTCCTAGGCACTCAAAGGGCACTAAGCATAGAGTGTGAAAACTGAGTTTCCTTGAGAGCTGCTTGGAAGCCTGATGGTGTGTGAAGTTAGTGAACCAAATGGAGTTGTTCTCCCACAAGAACCACTCAGCTGATCCTTCTTCAATATGCCCTTCACCAACATGCAGTGTTTCCTTGATTGAATTAGCTCTCACACCAATATTTGCGTCTAGAGCCTTTGCATTGAGGGCTATCTGAAAACGGCTGTGGCGCTGAAGTTGCCTGTGAATGTGGAGTTGGTGGCATGTGAAACCCGCATGTGGAGCATTCGTTTGTGTGGGATGCTCTACCAGGGTCATTCCTAGATAATGCACTCAAAGGGCACTAAGCATAGAGTGTGAAAACTGAGTTTCCTTGAGAGCTGCTTGGAAGCCTGATGGTGTGCGAAGTTAGTGAGCCAAATGGAGTTGTTCTCCCACAAGAACCACTCGGCTGATCCTTCTTCAATATGCCCTTCACCAACATGCAGTGTTTCCTTGATTGAATTAGCTCTCACACCAATATTTGCGTCTAGAGCCTTTGCATTGAGGGCTATCTGAAAACGGCTGTGGCGCTGAAGTTGCCTGTGAATGTGGAGTTGGTGGCATGTGACTCCCGCATGTGGAGCATTCGTTTGTGTGGGATGCTCACCAAGCTTCATTTCAGTGCTAGGCACTCAAAGGGCACTAAGCATAGAGTGTGAAAACTGAGTTTCCTTGAGAGCTGCTTGGAAGCCTGATGGTGTGTGAAGTTAGTGAGTCAAATGGAGTTGTTCTCCCACAAGAACCACTCGGCTGATCCTTCTTCAATATGCCCTTCACCAACATGCAGTGTTTCCTTAATTGAATTATCTCTCACACCAATACTTGCGTCTAGAGCCTTTGCATTGAGGGCTATCTGAAAACGGCTGTGGCGCTGAAGTTGCCTGTGAATGTGGAGTTGGTGGCATGTGAAACCCGCATGTGGAGCATTCGTTTGTGTGGGATGCTCTACCAGGTTCATTCCTAGATAATGCACTCAAGGGCACTAAGCATAGAGTGTGAAAACTGAGTTTCCGTGAGAGGTGCTTGGAAGCCTGATGGTGTGCGAAGTTAGTGAGCCAAATGGAGTTGTTCTCCCACAAGGACCACTCGGCTGATCCTTCCTCAATATGCCCTTCACCAACATACAGTGTTTCCTTGATTGAATTAGCTCTCACACCAATATTTGCATCTAGAGCCTTTGCATTGAGGGCTATCTGAAAACGGTTGTGGCGCTGAAGTTGCCTGTGAATGTGGAGTTGGTGGCATGTGAAACCCGCATGTGGAGCATTCGTTTGTGTGGGATGCTCACCAAGCTTCATTTCAGTGCTAGGCACTCAAAGGGCACTAAGCATAGAGTGTGAAAACTGAGTTTCCTTGAGAGCTGCTTGGAAGCCTGATGGTGTGTGAAGTTAGTGAACCAAATGGAGTTGTTCTCCCACAAGAACCACTCGGCTGATCCTTCTTCAATATGCCCTTCACCAACATGCAGTGTTTCCTTGATTGAATTAGCTCTCACACCAATATTTGCGTCTAGAGCCTTTGCATTGAGGGCTATCTGAAAACGGCTGTGGCGCTGAAGTTGCCTGTGAATGTGGAGTTGGTGGCATGTGAAACCCGCATGTGGAGCATTCGTTTGTGTGGGATGCTCACCAAGCTTCATTTCAGTCCTAGGCACTCAAAGGGCACTAAGCATAGAGTGTGAAAACTGAGTTTCCGTGAGAGCTGCTTGGAAGCCTGATGGTGTGTGAAGTTAGTGAACCAAATGGAGTTGTTCTCCCACAAGAACCACTCAGCTGATCCTTCTTCAATATGCCCTTCACCAACATGCAGTGTTTCCTTGATTGAATTAGCTCTCACACCAATATTTGCGTCTAGAGCCTTTGCATTGAGGGCTATCTGAAAACGGCTGTGGCGCTGAAGTTGCCTGTGAATGTGGAGTTGGTGGCATGTGAAACCCGCATGTGGAGCATTCGTTTGTGTGGGATGCTCTACCAGGGTCATTCCTAGATAATGCACTCAAAGGGCACTAAGCATAGAGTGTGAAAACTGAGTTTCCTTGAGAGCTGCTTGGAAGCCTGATGGTGTGCGAAGTTAGTGAGCCAAATGGAGTTGTTCTCCCACAAGAACCACTCGGCTGATCCTTCTTCAATATGCCCTTCACCAACATGCAGTGTTTCCTTGATTGAATTAGCTCTCACACCAATATTTGCGTCTAGAGCCTTTGCATTGAGGGCTATCTGAAAACGGCTGTGGCGCTGAAGTTGCCTGTGAATGTGGAGTTGGTGGCATGTGAAACCCGCATGTGGAGCATTCGTTTGTGTGGGATGCTCACCATGCTTCATTTCAGTCCTAGGCACTCAAAGGGCACTAAGCATAGAGTGTGAAAACTGAGTTTCCTTGAGAGCTGCTTGGAAGCCTGATGGTGTGTGAAGTTAGTGAGTCAAATGGAGTTGTTCTCCCACAAGAACCACTCGGCTGATCCTTCTTCAATATGCCCTTCACCAACATGCAGTGTTTCCTTGATTGAATTAGCTCTCACACCAATACTTGCGTCTAGAGCCTTTGCATTGAGGGCTATCTGAAAACGGCTGTGGCGCTGAAGTTGCCTGTGAATGTGGAGTTGGTGGCATGTGAAACCCGCATGTGGAGCATTCGTTTGTGTGGGATGCTCTACCAGGTTCATTCCTAGATAATGCGCTCAAAGGGCACTAAGCATAGAGTGTGAAAACTGAGTTTCCGTGAGAGCTGCTTGGAAGCCTGATGGTGTGCGAAGTTAGTGAGCCAAATGGAGTTGTTCTCCCACAAGAACCACTCGGCTGATCCTTCTTCAATATGCCCTTCACCAACATGCAGTGTTTCCTTGATTGAATTAGCTCTCACACCAATATTTGCGTCTAGAGCCTTTGCATTGAGGGCTATCTGAAAACGGCTGTGGCGCTGAAGTTGCCTGTGAATGTGGAGTTGGTGGCATGTGACTCCCGCATGTGGAGCATTCGTTTGTGTGGGATGCTCACCAAGCTTCATTTCAGTCCTAGGCACTCAAAGGGCACTAAGCATAGAGTGTGAAAACTGAGTTTCCTTGAGAGCTGCTTGGAAGCCTTATGGTGTGTGAAGTTAGTGAGCCAAATGGAGTTGTTCTCCCACAAGAACCACTCGGCTGATCCTTCTTCAATATGCCCTTCACCAACATGCAGTGTTTCCTTGATTGAATTAGCTCTCACACCAATATTTGTGTCTCGAGCCTTTGCATTGAGGGCTATCTGAAAACGGCTGTGGCGCTGAAGTTGCCTGTGAATGTGGAGTTGGTGGCATGTGAAACCCACATGTGGAGCATTCGTTTGTGTGGGATGCTCTACCAGGTTCATTCCTAGATAATGCGCTCAAAGGGCACTAAGCATAGAGTGTGAAAACTGAGTTTCCGTGAGAGCTGCTTGGAAGCCTGATGGTGTGCGAAGTTAGTGAGCCAAATGGAGTTGTTCTCCCACAAGAACCACTCGGCTGATCCTTCTTCAATATGCCCTTCACCAACATGCAGTGTTTCCTTGATTGAATTAGCTCTCACATCAATATTTGCGTCTAGAGCCTTTGCATTGAGGGCTATCTGAAAACGGCTGTGGCGCTGATGTTGCCTGTGAATGTGGAGTTGGTGGCATGTGACTCCCGCATGTGGAGCATTCGTTTGTGTGGGATGCTCACCAAGCTTCATTTCAGTCCTAGGCACTCAAAGGGCACTAAGCATAGAGTGTGAAAACTGAGTTTCCGTGAGAGCTGCTTGGAAGCCTGATGGTGTGTGAAGTTAGTGAACCAAATGGAGTTGTTCTCCCACAAGAACCACTCGGCTGATCCTTCTTCAATATGCCCTTCACCAACATGCAGTGTTTCCTTGATTGAATTAGCTCTCACACCAATATTTGCGTCTAGAGCCTTTGCATTGAGGGCTATCTGAAAACGGCTGTGGCGCTGAAGTTGCCTGTGAATGTGGAGTTGGTGGCATGTGACTCCCGCATGTAGAGCATTCGTTTGTGTGGGATGCTCACCAAGCTTCATTTCAGTCCTAGGCACTCAAACGGCACTAAGCATAGAGTGTGAAAACTGAGTTTCCTTGAGAGCTGCTTGGAAGCCTTATGGTGTGTGAAGTTAGTGAGCCAAATGGAGTTGTTCTCCCACAAGAACCACTCGGCTGATCCTTCTTCAATATGCCCTTCACCAACATGCAGTGTTTCCTTGATTGAATTAGCTCTCACACCAATACTTGCGTCTAGAGCCTTTGCATTGAGGGCTATCTGAAAACGGCTGTGGCGCTGAAGTTGCCTGTGAATGTGGAGTTGGTGGCATGTGAAACCCGCATGTGGAGCATTCGTTTGTGTGGGATGCTTTACCAGGTTCATTCCTAGATAATGCGCTCAAAGGGCACTAAGCATAGAGTGTGAAAACTGAGTTTCCGTGAGAGCTGCTTGGAAGCCTGATGGTGTGCGAAGTTAGTGAGCCAAATGGAGTTGTTCTCCCACAAGAACCACTCGGTTGATCCTTCTTCAATATGCCCTTCACCAACATGCAGTGTTTCCTTGATTGAATTAGCTCTCACACCAATATTTGCGTCTAGAGCCTTTGCATTGAGGGCTATCTGAAAACGGCTGTGGCGCTGAAGTTGCCTGTGAATGTGGAGTTGGTGGCATGTGAAACCCGCATGTGGAGCATTCGTTTGTGTGGGATGCTCACCAAGCTTCATTTCAGTCCTAGGCACTCAAAGGGCACTAAGCATAGAGTGTGAAAACTGAGTTTCCTTGAGAGCTGCTTGGAAGCCTGATGGTGTGTGAAGTTAGTGAGTCAAATGGAGTTGTTCTCCCACAAGAACCACTCGGCTGATCCTTCTTCAATATGCCCTTCACCAACATGCAGTGTTTCCTTGATTGAATTAGCTCTCACACCAATACTTGCGTCTAGAGCCTTTGCATTGAGGGCTATCTGAAAACGGCTGTGGCGCTGAAGTTGCCTGTGAATGTGGAGTTGGTGGCATGTGAAACCCGCATGTGGAGCATTCGTTTGTGTGGGATGCTCTACCAGGTTCATTCCTAGATAATGCGCTCAAAGGGCACTAAGCATAGAGTGTGAAAACTGAGTTTCCGTGAGAGCTGCTTGGAAGCCTGATGGTGTGCGAAGTTAGTGAGCCAAATGGAGTTGTTCTCCCACAAGAACCACTCGGCTGATCCTTCTTCAATATGCCCTTCACCAACATGCAGTGTTTCCTTGATTGAATTAGCTCTCACACCAATATTTGCGTCTAGAGCCTTTGCATTGAGGGCTATCTGAAAACGGCTGTGGCGCTGAAGTTGCCTGTGAATGTGGAGTTGGTGGCATGTGACTCCCGCATGTGGAGCATTCGTTTGTGTGGGATGCTCACCAAGCTTCATTTCAGTCCTAGGCACTCAAAGGGCACTAAGCATAGAGTGTGAAAACTGAGTTTCCTTGAGAGCTGCTTGGAAGCCTGATGGTGTGTGAAGTTAGTGAGCCAAATGGAGTTGTTCTCCCACAAGAACCACTCGGCTGATCCTTCTTCAATATGCCCTTCACCAACATGCAGTGTTTCCTTGATTGAATTAGCTCTCACACCAATATTTGTGTCTCGAGCCTTTGCATTGAGGGCTATCTGAAAACGGCTGTGGCGCTGAAGTTGCCTGTGAATGTGGAGTTGGTGGCATCTGAAACCCGCATGTGGAGCATTCGCTTGTGTGGGATGCTCTACCAGGTTCATTCCTAGATAATGCGCTCAAAGGGCACTAAGCATAGAGTGTGAAAACTGAGTTTCCGTGAGAGCTGCTTGGAAGCCTGATGGTGTGTGAAGTTAGTGAGCCAAATGGAGTTGTTCTCCCACAAGAACCACTCGGTTGATCCTTCTTCAATATGCCCTTCACCAACATGCAGTGTTTCCTTGATTGAATTAGCTCTCACACCAATATTTGCGTCTAGAGCCTTTGCATTGAGGGCTATCTGAAAACGGCTGTGGCGCTGAAGTTGCCTGTGAATGTGGAGTTGGTGGCATGTGACTCCCGCATGTGGAGCATTCGTTTGTGTGGGATGCTCACCAAGCTTCATTTCAGTCCTAGGCACTCAAAGGGCACTAAGCATAGAGTGTGAAAACTGAGTTTCCTTGAGAGCTGCTTGGAAGCCTTATGGTGCGTGAAGTTAGTGAGCCAAATGGAGTTGTTCTCCCACAAGAACCACTCGGCTGATCCTTCTTCAATATGCCCTTCACCAACATGCAGTGTTTCCTTGATTGAATTAGCTCTCACACCATACTTGCGTCTAGAGCCTTTGCATTGAGGGCTATCTGAAAACGGCTGTGGCGCTGAAGTTGCCTGTGAATGTGGAGTTGGTGGCATGTGAAACCCGCATGTGGAGCATTCGTTTGTGTGGGATGCTCTACCAGGTTCATTCCTAGATAATGCGCTCAAAGGGCACTAAGCATAGAGTGTGAAAACTGAGTTTCCGTGAGAGCTGCTTGGAAGCCTGATGGTGTGCGAAGTTAGTGAGCCAAATGGAGTTGTTCTCCCACAAGAACCACTCGGCTGATCCTTCTTCAATATGCCCTTCACCAACATGCAGTGTTTCCTTGATTGAATTAGCTCTCACACCAATATTTGCGTCTCGAGCCTTTGCATTGAGGGCTATCTGAAAACGGCTGTGGCGCTGAAGTTGCCTGTGAATGTGGAGTTGGTGGCGTGTGAAACCCGCATGTGGAGCATTCGTTTGTGTGGGATGCTCACCAAGCTTCATTTCAGTGCTAGGCACTCAAAGGGCACTAAGCATAGAGTGTGAAAACTGAGTTTCCTTGAGAGCTGCTTGGAAGCCTGATGGTGTGTGAAGTTAGTGAACCAAATGGAGTTGTTCTCCCACAAGAACCACTCGGCTGATCCTTCTTCAATATGCCCTTCACCAACATGCAGTGTTTCCTTGATTGAATTAGCTCTCACACCAATATTTGCGTCTAGAGCCTTTGCATTGAGGGCTATCTGAAAACGGCTGTGGCGCTGAAGTTGCCTGTGAATGTGGAGTTGGTGGCATGTGAAACCCGCATGTGGAGCATTCGTTTGTGTGGGATGCTCACCAAGCTTCATTTCAGTCCTAGGCACTCAAAGGGCACTAAGCATAGAGTGTAAAACTGAGTATCCGTGAGAGCTGCTTGGAAGCCTGATGGTGTGTGAAGTTAGTGAGTCAAATGGAGTTGTTCTCCCACAAGAACCACTCGGCTGATCCTTCTTCAATATGCCCTTCACCAACATGCAGTGTTTCCTTGATTGAATTAGCTCTCACACCAATATTTGTGTTTAGAGCCTTTGCATTGAGGGCTATCTGAAAACGGTTGTGGCGCTGAAGTTGCCTGTGAATGTGGAGTTGGTGGCATGTGAAACCCGCATGTGGAGCATTCGTTTGTATGGGATGCTCACCAAGCTTCATTTCAGTGCTAGGCACTCAAAGGGCACTAAGCATAGAGTGTGAAAACTGAGTTTCCTTGAGAGCTGCTTGGAAGCCTGATGGTGTGTGAAGTTAGTGAACCAAATGGAGTTGTTCTCCCACAAGAACCACTCGGCTGATCCTTCTTCAATATGCCCTTCACCAACATGCAGTGCTTCCTTGATTGAATTAGCTCTCACACCAATATTTGCGTCTAGAGCCTTTGCATTGCGGGCTATCTGAAAACGGCTGTGGCGCTGAAGTTGCCTGTGAATGTGGAGTTGTTGGCATGTGAAACCCGCATGTGGAGCATTCGTTTGTGTGGGATGCTCACCAAGCTTCATTTCAGTCCTAGGCACTCAAAGGGCACTAAGCATAGAGTGTAAAACTGAGTATCCGTGAGAGCTGCTTGGAAGCCTGATGGTGTGTGAAGTTAGTGAGTCAAATGGAGTTGTTCTCCCACAAGAACCACTCGGCTGATCCTTCTTCAATATGCCCTTCACCAACATGCAGTGTTTCCTTGATTGAATTAGCTCTCACACCAATATTTGTGTTTAGAGCCTTTGCATTGAGGGCTATCTGAAAACGGTTGTGGCGCTGAAGTTGCCTGTGAATGTGGAGTTGGTGGCATGTGAAACCCGCATGTGGAGCATTCGTTTGTGTGGGATGCTCACCAAGCTTCATTTCAGTGCTAGGCACTCAAAGGGCACTAAGCATAGAGTGTGAAAACTGAGTTTCCTTGAGAGCTGCTTGGAAGCCTTATGGTGTGTGAAGTTAGTGAGCCAAATGGAGTTGTTCTCCCACAAGAACCACTCGGCTGATCCTTCTTCAATATGCCCTTCACCAACATGCAGTGTTTCCTTGATTGAATTAGCTCTCACACCAATACTTGCGTCTAGAGCCTTTGCATTGAGGGCTATCTGAAAACGGCTGTGGCGCTGAAGTTGCCTGTGAATGTGGAGTTGGTGGCATGTGAAACCCGCATGTGGAGCATTCGTTTGTGTGGGATGCTTTACCAGGTTCATTCCTAGATAATGCGCTCAAAGGGCACTAAGCATAGAGTGTGAAAACTGAGTTTCCGTGAGAGCTGCTTGGAAGCCTGATGGTGTGCGAAGTTAGTGAGCCAAATGGAGTTGTTCTCCCACAAGAACCACTCGGTTGATCCTTCTTCAATATGCCCTTCACCAACATGCAGTGTTTCCTTGATTGAATTAGCTCTCACACCAATATTTGCGTCTAGAGCCTTTGCATTGAGGGCTATCTGAAAACGGCTGTGGCGCTGAAGTTGCCTGTGAATGTGGAGTTGGTGGCATGTGAAACCCGCATGTGGAGCATTCGTTTGTGTGGGATGCTCACCAAGCTTCATTTCAGTCCTAGGCACTCAAAGGGCACTAAGCATAGAGTGTGAAAACTGAGTTTCCTTGAGAGCTGCTTGGAAGCCTGATGGTGTGTGAAGTTAGTGAGTCAAATGGAGTTGTTCTCCCACAAGAACCACTCGGCTGATCCTTCTTCAATATGCCCTTCACCAACATGCAGTGTTTCCTTGATTGAATTAGCTCTCACACCAATACTTGCGTCTAGAGCCTTTGCATTGAGGGCTATCTGAAAACGGCTGTGGCGCTGAAGTTGCCTGTGAATGTGGAGTTGGTGGCATGTGAAACCCGCATGTGGAGCATTCGTTTGTGTGGGATGCTCTACCAGGTTCATTCCTAGATAATGCGCTCAAAGGGCACTAAGCATAGAGTGTGAAAACTGAGTTTCCGTGAGAGCTGCTTGGAAGCCTGATGGTGTGCGAAGTTAGTGAGCCAAATGGAGTTGTTCTCCCACAAGAACCACTCGGCTGATCCTTCTTCAATATGCCCTTCACCAACATGCAGTGTTTCCTTGATTGAATTAGCTCTCACACCAATATTTGCGTCTAGAGCCTTTGCATTGAGGGCTATCTGAAAACGGCTGTGGCGCTGAAGTTGCCTGTGAATGTGGAGTTGGTGGCATGTGACTCCCGCATGTGGAGCATTCGTTTGTGTGGGATGCTCACCAAGCTTCATTTCAGTCCTAGGCACTCAAAGGGCACTAAGCATAGAGTGTGAAAACTGAGTTTCCTTGAGAGCTGCTTGGAAGCCTGATGGTGTGTGAAGTTAGTGAGCCAAATGGAGTTGTTCTCCCACAAGAACCACTCGGCTGATCCTTCTTCAATATGCCCTTCACCAACATGCAGTGTTTCCTTGATTGAATTAGCTCTCACACCAATATTTGTGTCTCGAGCCTTTGCATTGAGGGCTATCTGAAAACGGCTGTGGCGCTGAAGTTGCCTGTGAATGTGGAGTTGGTGGCATCTGAAACCCGCATGTGGAGCATTCGCTTGTGTGGGATGCTCTACCAGGTTCATTCCTAGATAATGCGCTCAAAGGGCACTAAGCATAGAGTGTGAAAACTGAGTTTCCGTGAGAGCTGCTTGGAAGCCTGATGGTGTGTGAAGTTAGTGAGCCAAATGGAGTTGTTCTCCCACAAGAACCACTCGGTTGATCCTTCTTCAATATGCCCTTCACCAACATGCAGTGTTTCCTTGATTGAATTAGCTCTCACACCAATATTTGCGTCTAGAGCCTTTGCATTGAGGGCTATCTGAAAACGGCTGTGGCGCTGAAGTTGCCTGTGAATGTGGAGTTGGTGGCATGTGACTCCCGCATGTGGAGCATTCGTTTGTGTGGGATGCTCACCAAGCTTCATTTCAGTCCTAGGCACTCAAAGGGCACTAAGCATAGAGTGTGAAAACTGAGTTTCCTTGAGAGCTGCTTGGAAGCCTTATGGTGCGTGAAGTTAGTGAGCCAAATGGAGTTGTTCTCCCACAAGAACCACTCGGCTGATCCTTCTTCAATATGCCCTTCACCAACATGCAGTGTTTCCTTGATTGAATTAGCTCTCACACCATACTTGCGTCTAGAGCCTTTGCATTGAGGGCTATCTGAAAACGGCTGTGGCGCTGAAGTTGCCTGTGAATGTGGAGTTGGTGGCATGTGAAACCCGCATGTGGAGCATTCGTTTGTGTGGGATGCTCTACCAGGTTCATTCCTAGATAATGCGCTCAAAGGGCACTAAGCATAGAGTGTGAAAACTGAGTTTCCGTGAGAGCTGCTTGGAAGCCTGATGGTGTGCGAAGTTAGTGAGCCAAATGGAGTTGTTCTCCCACAAGAACCACTCGGCTGATCCTTCTTCAATATGCCCTTCACCAACATGCAGTGTTTCCTTGATTGAATTAGCTCTCACACCAATATTTGCGTCTCGAGCCTTTGCATTGAGGGCTATCTGAAAACGGCTGTGGCGCTGAAGTTGCCTGTGAATGTGGAGTTGGTGGCGTGTGAAACCCGCATGTGGAGCATTCGTTTGTGTGGGATGCTCACCAAGCTTCATTTCAGTGCTAGGCACTCAAAGGGCACTAAGCATAGAGTGTGAAAACTGAGTTTCCTTGAGAGCTGCTTGGAAGCCTGATGGTGTGTGAAGTTAGTGAACCAAATGGAGTTGTTCTCCCACAAGAACCACTCGGCTGATCCTTCTTCAATATGCCCTTCACCAACATGCAGTGTTTCCTTGATTGAATTAGCTCTCACACCAATATTTGCGTCTAGAGCCTTTGCATTGAGGGCTATCTGAAAACGGCTGTGGCGCTGAAGTTGCCTGTGAATGTGGAGTTGGTGGCATGTGAAACCCGCATGTGGAGCATTCGTTTGTGTGGGATGCTCACCAAGCTTCATTTCAGTCCTAGGCACTCAAAGGGCACTAAGCATAGAGTGTAAAACTGAGTATCCGTGAGAGCTGCTTGGAAGCCTGATGGTGTGTGAAGTTAGTGAGTCAAATGGAGTTGTTCTCCCACAAGAACCACTCGGCTGATCCTTCTTCAATATGCCCTTCACCAACATGCAGTGTTTCCTTGATTGAATTAGCTCTCACACCAATATTTGTGTTTAGAGCCTTTGCATTGAGGGCTATCTGAAAACGGTTGTGGCGCTGAAGTTGCCTGTGAATGTGGAGTTGGTGGCATGTGAAACCCGCATGTGGAGCATTCGTTTGTATGGGATGCTCACCAAGCTTCATTTCAGTGATAGGCACTCAAAGGGCACTAAGCATAGAGTGTGAAAACTGAGTTTCCTTGAGAGCTGCTTGGAAGCCTGATGGTGTGTGAAGTTAGTGAACCAAATGGAGTTGTTCTCCCACAAGAACCACTCGGCTGATCCTTCTTCAATATGCCCTTCACCAACATGCAGTGCTTCCTTGATTGAATTAGCTCTCACACCAATATTTGCGTCTAGAGCCTTTGCATTGAGGGCTATCTGAAAACGGCTGTGGCGCTGAAGTTGCCTGTGAATGTGGAGTTGTTGGCATGTGAAACCCGCATGTGGAGCATTCGTTTGTGTGGGATGCTCACCAAGCTTCATTTCAGTCCTAGGCACTCAAAGGGCACTAAGCATAGAGTGTAAAACTGAGTATCCGTGAGAGCTGCTTGGAAGCCTGATGGTGTGTGAAGTTAGTGAGTCAAATGGAGTTGTTCTCCCACAAGAACCACTCGGCTGATCCTTCTTCAATATGCCCTTCACCAACATGCAGTGTTTCCTTGATTGAATTAGCTCTCACACCAATATTTGTGTTTAGAGCCTTTGCATTGAGGGCTATCTGAAAACGGTTGTGGCGCTGAAGTTGCCTGTGAATGTGGAGTTGGTGGCATGTGAAACCCGCATGTGGAGCATTCGTTTGTGTGGGATGCTCACCAAGCTTCATTTCAGTGCTAGGCACTCAAAGGGCACTAAGCATAGAGTGTGAAAACTGAGTTTCCTTGAGATCTGCTTGGAAGCCTGATGGTGTGTGAAGTTAGTGAACCAAATGGAGTTGTTCTCCCACAAGAACCACTCGGCTGATCCTTCTTCAATATGCCCTTCACCAACATGCAGTGTTTCCTTGATTGAATTAGCTCTCACACCAATATTTGCGTCTAGAGCCTTTGCATTGAGGGCTATCTGAAAACGGCTGTGGCGCTGAAGTTGCCTGTGAATGTGGAGTTGTTGGCATGTGAAACCCGCATGTGGAGCATTCGTTTGTGTGGGATGCTCACCAAGCTTCATTTCAGTCCTAGGCACTCAAAGGGCACTAAGCATAGAGTGTAAAACTGAGTATCCTTGAGAGCTGCTTGGAAGCCTGATGGTGAGTGAAGTTAGTGAGTCAAATGGAGTTGTTCTCCCACAAGAACCACTCGGCTGATCCTTCTTCAATATGCCCTTCACCAACATGCAGTGTTTCCTTGATTGAATTAGCTCTCACACCAATATTTGTGTTTAGAGCCTTTGCATTGAGGGCTATCTGAAAACGGTTGTGGCGCTGAAGTTGCCTGTGAATGTGGAGTTGGTGGCATGTGAAACCCGCATGTGGAGCATTCGTTTGTGTGGGATGCTCACCAAGCTTCATTTCAGTCCTAGGCACTCAAAGGGCACTAAGCATAGAGTGTGAAAACTGAGTTTCCTTGAGAGCTGCTTGGAAGCCTGATGGTGTGTGAAGTTAGTGAACCAAATGGAGTTGTTCTCCCACAAGAACCACTCGGCTGATCCTTCTTCAATATGCCCTTCACCAACATGCAGTGTTTCCTTGATTGAATTAGCTCTCACACCAATATTTGCGTCTAGAGCCTTTGCATTGAGGGCTATCTGAAAACGGCTGTGGCGCTGAAGTTGCCTGTGAATGTGGAGTTGGTGGCATGTGACTCCCGCATGTGGAGCATTCGTTTGTGTGGGATGCTCACCAAGCTTCATTTCAGTCCTAGGCACTCAAAGGGCACTAAGCATAGAGTGTAAAACTGAGTATCCTTGAGAGCTGCTTGGAAGCCTGATGGTGTGTGAAGTTAGTGAGTCAAATGGAGTTGTTCTCCCACAAGAACCACTCGGCTGATCCTTCTTCAATATGCCCTTCACCAACATGCAGTGTTTCCTTGATTGAATTAGCTCTCACACCAATATTTGCGTCTAGAGCCTTTGCATTGAGGGCTATCTGAAAACGGCTGTGGCGCTGAAGTTGCCTGTGAATGTGGAGTTGGTGGCATGTGAAACCCGCATGTGGAGCATTCGTTTGTGTGGGATGCTCACCAAGCTTCATTTCAGTCCTAGGCACTCAAAGGGCACTAAGCATAGAGTGTGAAAACTGAGTTTCCGTGAGAGCTGCTTGGAAGCCTTATGGTGTGTGAAGTTAGTGAGCCAAATGGAGTTGTTCTCCCACAAGAACCACTCGGCTGATCCTTCTTCAATATGCCCTTCACCAACATGCAGTGTTTCCTTGATTGAATTAGCTCTCACACCAATACTTGCGTCTAGAGCCTTTGCATTGAGGGCTATCTGAAAACGGCTGTGGCGCTGAAGTTGCCTGTGAATGTGGAGTTGGTGGCATGTGAAACCCGCATGTGGAGCATTCGTTTGTGTGGGATGCTCTACCAGGTTCATTCCTAGATAATGCGCTCAAAGGGCACTAAGCATAGAGTGTGAAAACTGAGTTTCCGTGAGAGCTGCTTGGAAGCCTGATGGTGTGCGAAGTTAGTGAGCCAAATGGAGTTGTTCTCCCACAAGAACCACTCTGCTGATCCTTCTTCAATTAGCCCTTCACCAACATGCAGTGTTTCCTTGATTGAATTAACTCTCACACCAATATTTGTGTTTAAAGCCTTTGCATTGAGGGCTATCTGAAAACGGTTGTGGCGCTGAAGTTGCCTGTGAATGTGGAGTTGGTGGCATGTGAAACCCGCATGTGGAGCATTCGTTTGTGTGGGATGCTCACCAAGCTTCATTTCAGTGCTAGGCACACAAAGGGCACTAAGCATAGAGTGTGAAAACTGAGTTTCCTTGAGAGCTGCTTGGAAGCCTGATGGTGTGTGAAGTTAGTGAACCAAATGGAATTGTTCTCCCACAAGAACCACTCGGCTGATCTTTCGTCAATATGCCCTTCACCAACATGCAGTGTTTCCTTGATTGAATTAGCTCTCACACCAATATTTGCGTCTCGAGCCTTTGCATTGAGGGCTATCTGAAAACGGCTGTGGCGCTGAAGTTGCCTGTGAATGTGGAGTTGGTGGCATGTGACTCCCGCATGTGGAGCATTCGTTTGTGTGGGATGCTCACCAAGCTTCATTTCAGTCCTATTCACTCAAAGGGCACTAAGCATAGAGTGTGAATACTGAGTTTCCTTGAGAGCTGCTTGGAAGCCTGATGGTGTGTGAAGTTAGTGAGAAACATGGAGTTGTTCTCCCACAAGAACCACTCGGCTGATCCTTCTTCAATATGCCCTTCACCAACATGCAGTGTTTCCTTGATTGAATTAGCTCTCACACCAATACTTGCGTCTAGAGCCTTTGCATTGAGGGCTATCTGAAAACGGCTGTGGCACTGAAGTTGCCTGTGAATGTGGAGTTGGTGGCATGTGAAACCCGCATGTGGAGCATTCTTTTGTGTGGGATGCTCTACCAGGTTCATTCCTAGATAATGCTCTCAAAGGGCACTAAGCATAGAGTGTGAAAACTGAGTTTCCGTGAGAGCTGCTTGGAAGCCTGATGGTGTGCGAAGTTAGTGAGCCAAATGGAGTTGTTCTCCCACAAGAACCACTCGGCTGATCGTTCTTCAATATGCCCATCACCAACATGCAGTGTTTCCTTGATTGAATTAGCTCTCACACCAATATTTGTGTTTAGAGCCTTTGCATTCTGGGCTATCTGAAAACGGTTGTGGCGCTGAAGTTGCCTGTGAATGTGGAGTTGGTGGCATGTGAAACCCGCATGTGGAGCATTCGTTTGTGTGGGATGCTCACCAAGCTTCGTTTCAGTCCTAGGCACTCAAAGGGCACTAAGCATAGAGTGTGAATACTGAGTTTCCTTGAGAGCTGCTTGGAAGTCTGATGGTGTGTGAAGTTAGTGAACCAAATGGAGTTGTTCTCCCACAAGAACCACTCGGCTGATCCTTCTTCAATATGCCCTTCACCAACATGCAGTGTTTCTTTGATTGAATTAGCTCTCACACCAATATTTGTGTTTAGAGCCTTTGCATTGAGGGCTATCTGAAAACGGTTGTGGCGCTGAAGTTGCCTGTGAATGTGGAGTTGGTGGCATGTGAAACCCGCATGTGGAGCATTCGTTTGTGTGGGATGCTCACCAAGCTTCATTTCAGTCCTAGGCACTCAAAGGGCACTAAGCATAGAGTGTGAAAACTGAGTTTCCTTGAGAGCTGCTTGGAAGCCTGATGGTGTGTGAAGTTAGTGAACCAAATGGAGTTGTTCTCCCACAAGAACCACTCGGCTGATCCTTCTTCAATATGCCCTTCACCAACATGCAGTGTTTCCTTGATTGAATTAGCTCTCACACCAATATTTGCGTCTAGAGCCTTTGCATTGAGGGCTATCTGAAAACGGCTGTGGCGCTGAAGTTGCCTGTGAATGTGGAGTTGGTGGCATGTGAAACCCGCATGTGGAGCATTCGTTTGTGTGGGATGCTCACCAAGCTTCATTTCAGTCCTAGGCACTCAAAGGGCACTAGCATAGAGCGTAAAACTGAGTATCCTTGAGAGCTGCTTGAAGCCTGATGGTGTGTGAAGTTAGTGAGTCAAATGGAGTTGTTCTCCCACAAGAACCACTCGGCTGATCCTTCTTCAATATGCCCTTCACCAACATGCAGTGTTTCCTTGATTGAATTAGCTCTCACACCAATATTTGCGTCTAGAGCCTTTGCATTGAGGGCTATCTGAAAACGGCTGTGGCGCTGAAGTTGCCTGTGAATGTGGAGTTGGTGGCATGTGAAACCCGCATGTGGAGCATTCGTTTGTGTGGGATGCTCACCAAGCTTCATTTCAGTCCTAGGCACTCAAAGGGACACTAAGCATAGAGTGTGAATATTGAGTTTCCGTGAGAGCTGCTTGGAAGCCTGATGGTGTGTGAAGTTAGTGAGCCAAATGGAGTTGTTCTCCCACAAGAACCACTCGGCTGATCCTTCTTCAATATGCCCTTCACCAACATGCAGTGTTTCCTTGATTGAATTAGCTCTCACACCAATATTTGCGTCTAGAGCCTTTGCATTGAGGGCTATCTGAAAACGGCTGTGGCGCTGAAGTTGCCTGTGAATGTGGAGTTGGTGGCATGTGAAACCCCGCATGTGGAGCATTCGTTTGTGTGGGATGCTCTACCAGGTTCATTCCTAGATAATGCACTCAAAGGGCACTAAGCATAGAGTGTGAAAACTGAGTTTCCGTGAGAGCTGCTTGGAAGCCTGATGGTGTGCGAAGTTAGTGAGCCAAATGGAGTTGTTCTCCCACAAGAACCACTCGGCTGATCCTTCTTCAATATGCCCTTCACCAACATGCAGTGTTTCCTTGATTGAATTAGCTCTCACACCAATATTTGTGTTTAGAGCCTTTGCATTGAGGGCTATCTGAAAACGGTTGTGGCGCTGAAGTTGCCTGTGAATGTGGAGTTGGTGGCATGTGAAACCCGCATGTGGAGCATTCGTTTGTGTGGGATGCTCAGCAAGCTTCATTTCAGTCCTAGGCACTCAAAGGGCACTAAGCATAGAGTGTGAATACTGAGTATCCTTGAGAGCTGCTTGGAAGCCTGATGGTGTGCGAAGTTAGTGAGCCAAATGGAGTTGTTCTCCCACAAGAACCACTCGGCTGATCCTTCTTCAATATGCCGTTCACCAACATGCAGTGTTTCCTTGATTGAATTAGCTCTCACACCAATATTTGCGTCTAGAGCCTTTGCATTGAGGGCTATCTGAAAACGGTTGTGGCGCTGAAGTTGCCTGTGAATGTGGAGTTGGTGGCATGTGAAACCCGCATGTGGAGCATTCGTTTGTGTGGGATGCTCACCAAGCTTCATTTCAGTGCTAGGCACTCAAAGGGCACTAAGCATAGAGTGTGAAAACTGAGTTTCCTTGAGAGCTGCTCGGAAGCCTGATGATGTGTGAAGTTAGTGAGCCAAATGGAGTTGTTCTCCCACAAGAACCACTCGGCTGATCCTTCTTCAATATGCCCTTCACCAACATGCAGTGTTTCCTTGATTGAATTAGCTCTCACACCAATATTTGCGTCTAGAGCCTTTGCATTGAGGGCTATCTGAAAATGGCTGTGGCACTGAAGTTGCTGTGAATGTGGAGTTGGTGGCATGTGAAACCCGCATGTGGAGCATTCGTTTGTGTGGGATGCTCACCCAAGCTTCATTTCAGTCCTAGGCACTCAAAGGGCACTAAGCATAGAGTGTGAAAACTGAGTTTCCTTGAGAGCTGCTTGGAAGCCTGATGGTGTGTGAAGTTAGTGAGAAATGGAGTTGTTCTCCCACAAGAACCACTCGGCTGATCCTTCTTCAATAAGCCCTTCACCAACATGCAGTGTTTCCTTGATTGAATTAGCTCTCACACCAATATTCGCGTCTCGAGACTTTGCATTGAGGGCTATCTGAAAACGGCTGTGGCGCTGAAGTTGCCTGTGAATGTGGAGTTGTTGGCATGTGACTCCCGCATGTGGAGCTTTGGTTTGTGTGGGATGCTCTACCAGGTTCATTCCTAGATAATGCACTCAAAGGGCACTAAGCATAGAGTGTGAAAACTGAGTTTCCAGAGAGCTGCTTGGAAGCCTGATGGTGTGTGAAGTTAGTGAGCCAAATGGAGTTGTTCTCCCACAAGAACCACTCGGCTGATCCTTCTTCAATATGCCCTTCACCAACATGCAGTGTTTCCTTGATTGAATTAGCTCTCACACCAATACTTGCGTCTAGAGCCTTTTGCATTGAGGGCTATCTGAAAACGGCTGTGGCACTGCAGTTGCCTGTGAATGTGGAGTTGGAGGCATGTGAAACCGCATGTGGAGCATTCGTTTGTGTGGGATGCTCACCAAGCTTCATTTCAGTCCTGGGCACTCAAAGGGCACTAAGCATAGAGTGTGAAAACTGAGTTTCCGTGAGAGCTGCTTGGAAGCCTGATGGTGTGCGAAGTTAGTGAGCCAAATGGAGTTGTTCTCCCACAAGAACCACTCGGCTGATCCTTCTTCAATATGCCCTTCACCAACATGCAGTGTTTCCTTGATTGAATTAGCTCTCACACCAATATTTGTGTTTAGAGCCTTTGCATTCTGGGCTACCTGAAAACGGTTGTGGCGCTGAAGTTGCCTGTGAATGTGGAGTTGGTGGCATGTGAAACCCGCATGTGGAGCATTCGTTTGTGTGGGATGCTCACCAAGCTTCGTTTCAGTCCTAGGCACTCAAGGGCACTAAGCATAGAGTGTGAATACTGAGTTTCCTTGAGAGCTGCTTGGAAGTCTGATGGTGTGTGAAGTTAGTGAACCAAATGGAGTTGTTCTCCCACAAGAACCACTCGGCTGATCCTTCTTCAATATGCCCTTCACCAACATGCAGTGTTTCCTTGATTGAATTAGCTCTCACACAAATATTTGTGTTTAGAGCCTTTGCATTGAGGGCTATCTGAAAACGGTTGTGGCGCTGAAGTTGCCTGTGAATGTGGAGTTGGTGGCATGTGAAACCCGCATGTGGAGCATTCGTTTGTGTGGGATGCTCACCAAGCTTCATTTCAGTCCTAGGCACTCAAAGGGCACTAAGCATAGAGTGTGAAAACTGAGTTTCCTTGAGAGCTGCTTGGAAGCCTGATGGTGTGTGAAGTGAGTGAACCAAATGGAGTTGTTCTCCCACAAGAACCACTCGGCTGATCCTTCTTCACTATGCCCTTCACCAACATGCAGTGTTTCCTTGATTGAATTAGCTCTCACACCAATATTTGCGTCTAGAGCCTTTGCATTGAGGGCTATCTGAAAACGGCTGTGGCGCTGAAGTTGCCTGTGAATGTGGAGTTGTTGGCATGTGAAACCCGCATGTGAGCATCCGTTTGTGTGGGATGCTCACCAAGCTTCATTTCAGTCCTAGGCACTCAAACGGCACTAAGGATAGAGCGTAAAACTGAGTATCCTTGAGAGCTGCTTGGAAGCCTGATGGTGTGTGAAGTTAGTGACTCAATGGAGTTGTTCTCCCACAAGAACCACTCGGCTGATCCTTCTTCAATATGCCCTTCACCAACATGCAGTGTTTCCTTGATTGAATTAGCTCTCACACCAATATTTGCGTCTAGAGCCTTTGCATTGAGGGCTATCTGAAAACGGCTGTGGCGCTGAAGTTGCCTGTGAATGTGGAGTTGGTGGCATGTGAAACCCGCATGTGGAGCATTCGTTTGTGTGGGATGCTCTACCAGGTTCATTCTGAGATAATGCACTCAAAGGGCACTAAGCATAGAGTGTGAAAACTGAGTTTCCGTGAGAGCTGCTTGGAAGCCTGATGGTGTGCGAAGTTAGTGAGCCAAATGGAGTTGTTCTCCCACAAGAACCACTCGGCTGATCCTTCTTCAATATGCCCATCACCAACATGCAGTGTTTCCTTGATTGAATTAGCTCTCACACCAATATTTGTGTTTAGAGCCTTTGCATTCTGGGCTATCTGAAAACGGTTGTGGCGCTGAAGTTGCCTGTGAATGTGGAGCTGGTGGCATGTGAAACCCGCATGTGGAGCATTCGTTTGTGTGGGATGCTCACCAAGCTTCATTTCAGTCCTAGGCACTCAAAGGGCACTAAGCATAGAGTGTGAATACTGAGTATCCTTGAGAGCTGCTTGGAAGCCTGATGGTGTGCGAAGTTAGTGAGCCAAATGGAGTTGTTCTCCCACAAGAACCACTCGGCTGATCCTTCTTCAATATGCCGTTCACCAACATGCAGTGTTTCCTTGATTGAATTAGCTCTCACACCAATATTTGCGTCTAGAGCCTTTGCATTGAGGGCTATCTGAAAACGGCTGTGGCGCTGAAGTTGCCTGTGAATGTGGAGTTGGTGGCATGTGAAACCCGCATGTGGAGCATTCGTTTGTGTGGGATGCTCACCAAGCTTCATTTCAGTGCTAGGCACTCAAAGGGCACTAAGCATAGAGTGTGAAAACTGAGTTTCCTTGAGAGCTGCTTGGAAGCCTGATGGTGTGTGAAGTTAGTGAGCCAAATGGAGTTGTTCTCCCACCAAGAACCACTCGGCTGATCCTTCTTCAATATGCCCTTCACCAACATGCAGTGTTTCCTTGATTGAATTAGCTCTCACACCAATATTTGCGTCTAGAGCCTTTGCATTGAGGGGCTATCTGAAAATGGCTGTGGCACTGAAGTTGCTGTGAATGTGGAGTTGGTGGCATGTGAAACCCGCATGTGGAGCATTCGTTTGTGTGGGATGCTCACCAAGCTTCATTTCAGTCCTAGGCACTCAAAGGGCACTAAGCATAGAGTGTGAAAACTGAGTTTCCTTGAGAGCTGCTTGGAAGCCTGATGGTGTGTGAAGTTAGTGAGAAATGGAGTTGTTCTCCCACAAGAACCACTCGGCTGATCCTTCTTCAGTAAGCCCTTCACCAACATGCAGTGTTTCCTTGATTGAATTAGCTCTCACACCAATATTTGCGTCTCCGAGACTTTGCATTGAGGGCTATCTGAAAACGACTGTGGCGCTGAAGTTGCCTGTGAATGTGGAGTTGTTGGCATGTGACTCCCGCATGTGGAGCTTTGGTTTGTGTGGGATGCTCTACCAGGTTCATTCCTAGATAATGCACTCAAAGGGCACTAAGCATAGAGTGTGAAAACTGAGTTTCCATGAGAGCTGCTTGGAAGCCTGATGTTGTATGAAGTTAGTGAGCCAAATGGAGTTGTTCTCCCACAAGAACCACTCGGCTGATCCTTCTTCAATATGCCCTTCACCAACATGCAGTGTTTCCTTGATTGAATTAGCTCTCACACCAATATTTGTGTTTAGAGCCTTTGCATTCTGGGCTACCTGAAAACGGTTGTGGCGCTGAAGTTGCCTGTGAATGTGGAGTTGGTGGCATGTGAAACCCGCATGTGGAGCATTCGTTTGTGTGGGATGCTCACCAAGCTTCATTTCAGTCCTAGGCACTCAAACGGCACTAAGCATAGAGTGTGAATACTGAGTTTCCTTGAGAGCTGCTTGGAAGCCTGATGGTGTGTGAAGTTAGTGAACCAAATGGAGTTGTTCTCCCACAAGAACCACTCGGCTGATCCTTCTTCAATATGCCCTTCACCAACATGCAGTGTTTCCTTTATTGAATTAGCTCTCACACCAATACTTGCGTCTAGAGCCTTTGCATTGAGGGCTATCTGAAAACGGCTGTGGCGCTGAAGTTGCCTGTGAATGTGGAGTTGGTGGCATGTGAAACCCGCATGTGGAGCATTCGTTTGTGTGGGATGCTCACCAAGCTTCATTTCAGTGCTAGGCACTCAAAGGGCACTAAGCATAGAGTGTGAAAACTGAGTTTCCTTGAGAGCTGCTTGGAAGCCTGATGGTGTGTGAAGTTAGTGAGCCAAATGGAGTTGTTCTCCCACAAGAACCACTCGGCTGATCCTTCTTCAATATGCCCTTCACCAACATGCAGTGTTTCCTGATTGAATTAGCTCTCACACCAATATTTGCGTCTAGAGCCTTTGCATTGAGGGCTATCTGAAAATGGCTGTGGCACTGAAGTTGCTGTGAATGTGGAGTTGGTGGCATGTGAAACCCGCATGTGGAGCATTCGTTTGTGTGGGATGCTCACCAAGCTTCATTTCAGTCCTAGGCACTCAAAGGGCACTAAGCATAGAGTGTGAAAACTGAGTTTCCTTGAGAGCTGCTTGGAAGCCTGATGGTGTGTGAAGTTAGTGAGAAATGGAGTTGTTCTCCCACAAGAACCACTCGGCTGATCCTTCTTCAATAAGCCCTTCACCAACATGCAGTGTTTCCTTGATTGAATTAGCTCTCACACCAATATTTGCGTCTAGAGACTTTGCATTGAGGGCTATCTGAAAAGGGCGGTGGCGCTGTAGTTGCCTGTAAATGTGGAGTTGGTGGCATGTGACTCCCGCATGTGGAGCATCCGTTTGTGTGGGATGCTCTACCAGGTTCATTCCTAGATAATTCACTCAAAGGGCACTAAGCATAGAGTGTGAAACTGAGTTTCCATGAGAGCTGCTTGGAAGCCTGATGGTGTGTGAAGTTAGTGAGCCAAATGGATTTGTTCTCCCACAAGAACCACTCGGCTGATCCTTCTTCAATATGCCCTTCACCAACATGCAGTGTTTCCTTGATTGAATTAGCTCTCACACCAATATTTGCGTCTAAAGCCTTTGCATTGAGGGCTATCTGAAAATTTCTGTGGCGCTGAAGTTGCCTGTGACATGTGGAGTTGGTGGCATGTGACTCCCACATGTGGAGCATCCGTTTGTGTGGGATGCTCACCAAGCTTCATTTCAGTCCTAGGCACTCAAAGGGCACTAAGCATAGAGTGTGAAAACTGAGTTTCCGTGAGAGCTGCTTGGAAGCCTGATGGTGTGTGAAGTTAGTGAGCCAAATGGAGTTGTTCTCCACAAGAACCACTCGGCTGATCCTTCTTCAATATGCCCTTCACCAACATGCAGTGTTTCCTTGATTGAATTAGCTCTCACACCAATATTTGCGTCTAGAGCCTTTGCATTGAGGGCTATCTGAAAATGGCTGTGGCACTGAAGTTGCTGTGAATGTGGAGTTGGTGGCATGTGAAACCCGCATGTGGAGCATTCGTTTGTGTGGGATGCTCACCAAGCTTCATTTCAGTCCTAGGCACTCAAAGGGCACTAAGCATAGAGTGTGAAAACTGAGTTTCCTTGAGAGCTGCTTGGAAGCCTGATGGTGTGTGAAGTTAGTGAGAAATGGAGTTGTTCTCCCCACAAGAACCACTCGGCTGATCCTTCTTCAGTAAGCCCTTCACCAACATGCAGTGTTTCCTTGATTGAATTAGCTCTCACACCAATATTTGCGTCTCGAGACTTTGCATTGAGGGCTATCTGAAAACGACTGTGGCGCTGAAGTTGCCTGTGAATGTGGAGTTGTTGGCATGTGACTCCCGCATGTGGAGCTTTGGTTTGTGTGGGATGCTCTACCAGGTTCATTCCTAGATAATGCACTCAAAGGGCACTAAGCATAGAGTGTGAAAACTGAGTTTCCATGAGAGCTGCTTGGAAGCCTGATGTTGTATGAAGTTAGTGAGCCAAATGGAGTTGTTCTCCCACAAGAACCACTCGGCTGATCCTTCTTCAATATGCCCTTCACCAACATGCAGTGTTTCCTTGATTGAATTAGCTCTCACACCAATATTTGTGTTTAGAGCCTTTGCATTCTGGGCTACCTGAAACGGTTGTGGCGCTGAAGTTGCCTGTGAATGTGGAGTTGGTGGCATGTGAAACCCGCATGTGGAGCATTCGTTTGTGTGGGATGCTCACCAAGCTTCATTTCAGTCCTAGGCACTCAAACGGCACTAAGCATAGAGTGTGAATACTGAGTTTCCTTGAGAGCTGCTTGGAAGCCTGATGGTGTGTGAAGTTAGTGAACCAAATGGAGTTGTTCTCCCACAAGAACCACTCGGCTGATCCTTCTTCAATATGCCCTTCACCAACATGCAGTGTTTCCTTTATTGAATTAGCTCTCACACCAATACTTGCGTCTAGAGCCTTTGCATTGAGGGCTATCTGAAAACGGCTGTGGCGCTGAAGTTGCCTGTGAATGTGGAGTTGGTGGCATGTGAAACCCGCATGTGGAGCATTCGTTTGTGTGGGATGCTCACCAAGCTTCATTTCAGTGCTAGGCACTCAAAGGGCACTAAGCATAGAGTGTGAAAACTGAGTTTCCTTGAGAGCTGCTTGAAGCCTGATGGTGTGTGAAGTTAGTGAGCCAAATGGAGTTGTTCTCCCACAAGAACCACTCGGCTGATCCTTCTTCAATATGCCCTTCACCAACATGCAGTGTTTCCTTGATTGAATTAGCTCTCACACCAATATTTGCGTCTAGAGCCTTTGCATTGAGGGCTATCTGAAAATGGCTGTGGCACTGAAGTTGCTGTGAATGTGGAGTTGGTGGCATGTGAAACCCGCATGTGGAGCATTCGTTTGTGTGGGATGCTCACCAAGCTTCATTTCAGTCCTAGGCACTCAAAGGGCACTAAGCATAGAGTGTGAAAACTGAGTTTCCTTGAGAGCTGCTTGGAAGCCTGATGGTGTGTGAAGTTAGTGAGAAATGGAGTTGTTCTCCCACAAGAACCACTCGGCTGATCCTTCTTCAATAAGCCCTTCACCAACATGCAGTGTTTCCTTGATTGAATTACGCTCTCACACCAATATTTGCGTCTAGAGACTTTGCATTGAGGGCTATCTGAAAAGGGCGGTGGCGCTGTAGTTGCCTGTAAATGTGGAGTTGGTGGCATGTGACTCCCGCATGTGGAGCATCCGTTTGTGTGGGATGCTCTACCAGGTTCATTCCTAGATAATTCACTCAAAGGGCACTAAGCATAGAGTGTGAAAACTGAGTTTCCATGAGAGCTGCTTGGAAGCCTGATGGTGTGTGAAGTTAGTGAGCCAAATGGATTTGTTCTCCCACAAGAACCACTCGGCTGATCCTTCTTCAATATGCCCTTCACCAACATGCAGTGTTTCCTTGATTGAATTAGCTCTCACACCAATATTTGCGTCTAAAGCCTTTGCATTGAGGGCTATCTGAAAATTTCTGTGGCGCTGAAGTTGCCTGTGAATGTGGAGTTGGTGGCATGTGACTCCCACATGTGGAGCATCCGTTTGTGTGGGATGCTCACCAAGCTTCATTTCAGTCCTAGGCACTCAAAGGGCACTAAGCATAGAGTGTGAAAACTGAGTTTCCGTGAGAGCTGCTTGGAAGCCTGATGGTGTGTGAAGTTAGTGAGCCAAATGGAGTTGTTCTCCCACAAGAACCACTCGGCTGATCCTTCTTCAATATGCCCTTCACCAACATGCAGTGTTTCCTTGATTGAATTAGCTCTCACACCAATATTTGCGTCTAGAGCCTTTGCATTGAGGGCTATCTGAAAATGGCTGTGGCACTGAAGTTGCTGTGAATGTGGAGTTGGTGGCATGTGAAACCCGCATGTGGAGCATTCGTTTGTGTGGATGCTCACCAAGCTTCATTTCAGTCCTAGGCACTCAAAGGGCACTAAGCATAGAGTGTGAAAACTGAGTTTCCTTGAGAGCTGCTTGGAAGCCTGATGGTGTGTGAAGTTAGTGAGAAATGGAGTTGTTCTCCCACAAGAACCACTCGGCTGATCCTTCTTCAGTAAGCCCTTCACCAACATGCAGTGTTTCCTTGATTGAATTAGCTCTCACACCAATATTTGCGTCTCGAGACTTTGCATTGAGGGCTATCTGAAAACGACTGTGGCGCTGAAGTTGCCTGTGAATGTGGAGTTGTTGGCATGTGACTCCCCGCATGTGGAGCTTTGGTTTGTGTGGGATGCTCTACCAGGTTCATTCCTAGATAATGCACTCAAAGGGCACTAAGCATAGAGTGTGAAAACTGAGTTTCCATGAGAGCTGCTTGGAAGCCTGATGTTGTGTGAAGTTAGTGAGCCAATGGAGTTGTTCTCCCACAAGAACCACTCGGCTGATCCTTCTTCAATATGCCCTTCACCAACATGCAGTGTTTCCTTGATTGAATTAGCTCTCACACCCAATATTTGTGTTTAGAGCCTTTGCATTCTGGGCTACCTGAAAACGGTTGTGGCGCTGAAGTTGCCTGTGAATGTGGAGTTGGTGGCATGTGAAACCCGCATGTGGAGCATTCGTTTGTGTGGGATGCTCACCAAGCTTCATTTCAGTCCTAGGCACTCAAACGGCACTAAGCATAGAGTGTGAATACTGAGTTTCCTTGAGAGCTGCTTGGAAGCCTGATGGTGTGTGAAGTTAGTGAACCAAATGGAGTTGTTCTCCCACAAGAACCACTCGGCTGATCCTTCTTCAATATGCCCTTCACCAACATGCAGTGTTTCCTTTATTGAATTAGCTCTCACACCAATACTTGCGTCTAGAGCCTTTGCATTGAGGGCTATCTGAAAACGGCTGTGGCGCTGAAGTTGCCTGTGAATGTGGAGTTGGTGGCATGTGAAACCCGCATGTGGAGCATTCGTTTGTGTGGGATGCTCACCAAGCTTCATTTCAGTGCTAGGCACTCAAAGGGCACTAAGCATAGAGTGTGAAAACTGAGTTTCCTTGAGAGCTGCTTGGAAGCCTGATGGTGTGTGAAGTTAGTGAGCCAAATGGAGTTGTTCTCCACAAGAACCACTCGGCTGATCCTTCTTCAATATGCCCTTCACCAACATGCAGTGTTTCCTTGATTGAATTAGCTCTCACACCAATATTTGCGTCTAGAGCCTTTGCATTGAGGGCTATCTGAAAATGGCTGTGGCACTGAAGTTGCTGTGAATGTGGAGTTGGTGGCATGTGAAACCCGCATGTGGAGCATTCGTTTGTGTGGGATGCTCACCAAGCTTCATTTCAGTCCCTAGGCACTCAAAGGGCACTAAGCATAGAGTGTGAAAACTGAGTTTCCTTGAGAGCTGCTTGGAAGCCTGATGGTGTGTGAAGTTAGTGAGAAATGGAGTTGTTCTCCCACAAGAACCACTCGGCTGATCCTTCTTCAATAAGCCCTTCACCAACATGCAGTGTTTCATTGATTGAATTAGCTCTCACACCAATATTTGCGTCTAGAGACTTTGCATTGAGGGCTATCTGAAAAGGGCGGTGGCGCTGTAGTTGCCTGTAAATGTGGAGTTGGTGGCATGTGACTCCCGCATGTGGAGCATCCGTTTGTGTGGGATGCTCTACCAGGTTCATTCCTAGATAATTCACTCAAAGGGCACTAAGCATAGAGTGTGAAAACTGAGTTTCCATGAGAGCTGCTTGGAAGCCTGATGGTGTGTGAAGTTAGTGAGCCAAATGGATTTGTTCTCCCACAAGAACCACTCGGCTGATCCTTCTTCAATATGCCCTTCACCAACATGCAGTGTTTCCTTGATTGAATTAGCTCTCACACCAATATTTGCGTCTAAAGCCTTTGCATTGAGGGCTATCTGAAAATTTCTGTGGCGCTGAAGTTGCCTGTGAATGTGGAGTTGGTGGCATGTGACTCCCACATGTGGAGCATCCGTTTGTGTGGGATGCTCACCAAGCTTCATTTCAGTCCTAGGCACTCAAAGGGCACTAAGCATAGAGTGTGAAAACTGAGTTTCCTTGAGAGCTGCTTGGAAGCCTGATGGTGTGTGAAGTTAGTGAGCCAAATGGAGTTGTTCTCCCACAAGAACCACTCGGCTGATCCTTCTTCAATATGCCCTTCACCAACATGCAGTGTTTCCTTGATTGAATTAGCTCTCACACCAATATTTGCGTCTAGAGCCTTTGCATTGAGGGCTATCTGAAAACGGCTGTGGCGCTGAAGTTGCCTGTGAATGTGGAGTTGGTGGCATGTGAAACCCGCATGTGGAGCATTCGTTTGTGTGGGATGCTCACCAAGCTTCATTTCAGTGCTAGGCACTCAAAGGGCACTAAGCATAGAGTGTGAAAACTGAGTTTCCTTGAGAGCTGCTTGGAAGCCTGATGGTGTGTGAAGTTAGTGAGAAATGGAGTTGTTCTCCCACAAGAACCACTCGGCTGATCCTTCTTCAATATGCCCTTCACAAACATGCAGTGTTTCCTTGATTGAATTAGCTCTCACACCAATATTTGCGTCTAGAGCCTTTGCATTGAGGGCTATCTGAAAACGGCTGTGGCGCTCAAGTTGCCTGTGAATGTGGAGTTGGTGGCATGTGAAACCCGCATGTGGAGCATTGGTTTGTGTGGGATGCTCACCAGGTTCATTCCTAGATAATGCACTCAAAGGGCACTAAGCATAGAGTGTGAAAACTGAGTTTCCTTGAGAGCTGCTTGGAAGCCTGATGGTGTGTGAAGTTAGTGAGCCAAATGGAGTTGTTCTCCCACAAGAACCACTCGGCTGATCCTTCTTCAATATGCCCTTCACCAACATGCAGTGTTTCCTTGATTGAATTAGCTCTCACACCAATATTTGCATCTAGAGCCTTTGCATTGAGGGCTATCTGAAAACGGCTGTGGCACGGAAGTTGCCTGTGAATGTGGAGTTGGTGGCATGTGACTCCCGCATGTGGAGCATTCGTTTGTGTGGGATGCTCACCAAGCTTCATTTCAGTCCTAGGCACTCAAAGGGCACTAAGCATAGAGTGTGAAAACTGAGTTTCCGTGAGAGCTGCTTGGAAGCCTGATGGTGTGTGAAGTTAGTGAGCCAAATGGAGTTGTTCTCCCACAAGAACCACTCAGCTGATCCTTCTTCAATATGCCCTTCACCAACATGCAGTGTTTCCTTGATTGAATTAGCTCTCACACCAATATTTGCGTCTAGAGCCTTTGCATTGAGGGCTATCTGAAAACGGCTGTGGCGCTGAGGTTGCCTGTGAATGTGGAGTTGGTGGCATGTGACTCCCGCATGTGGAGCATTCGTTTGTGTGGGATGCTCACCAAGCTTCATTTCAGTCCTAGGCACTCTAAGGGCACTAAGCATAGAGTGTGAAAACTGAGTTTCCGTGAGTGCTGCTTGGAAGCCTGATGGTGTGTGAAGTTAGTGAGCCAAATGGAGATGTTCTCACACAAGAACCACTCGGCTGATCCTTCTTCAATATGCCCTTCACGAACATACAGTGTTTCCTTGATTGAATTAGCTCTCACACCAATATTTGCGTCTAGAGCCTTTGCATTGAGGGCTATCTGAAAACGGCTGTGGCGCTGAAGTTGCCTGTGAATGTGGAGTTGGTGGCATTTGACTCCCGCATGTGGAGCATCCGTTTGTGTGGGATGCTCACAAAGCTTCATTTCAGTCTTAGGCACTCAAAGGGCACTAAGCATAGAGTGTGAATACTGAGTTTCCTTGAGAGCTGCTTGGAAGCCTGATGGTGTGTGAAGTTAGTGAGCCAAATGGAGTTGTTCTCCCCCAAGAACCACTCGGCTGATCCTTCTTCAATATGCCCTTCACCAACATGCAGTGTTTCCTTGATTGAATTAGCTCTCACACCAATATTTGCATCTAAAGCCTTTGCATTGAGGGCTATCTGAAAAGGGCGGTGGCGCTGAAGTTGCCTGTGAATGTGGAGTTGGTGGCATGTGACTCCCGCATGTGGAGCATCCGTTTGTGTGGGATGCTCACCAAGCTTCATTTCAGTCCTAGGCACTCAAAGGGCACTAAGCATAGAGTGTGAAAACTGAGTTTCCGTGAGAGCTGCTTGGAAGCCTGATGGTGTGTGAAGTTAGGGAGCCAAATGGAGTTGTTCTCCCACAAGAACCACTCGGCTGATCCTTCTTCAATATGCCCTTCACCAACATGCAGTGTTTCCTTGATTGAATTAGCTCTCACACCAATATTTGCATCTAGAGCCTTTGCATTGAGGGCTATCTGAAAACGGCTGTGGCACTGAAGTTGCCTGTGAATGTGGAGTTGGTGGCATGTGACTCCCGCATGTGGAGCATTCGTTTGTGTGGGATGCTCACCAAGCTTCATTTCAGTCCTAGGCACTCAAAGGGCACTAAGCATAGAGTGTGAAAACTGAGTTTCCGTGAGAGCTGCTTGGAAGCCTGATGGTGTGTGAAGTTAGTGAGCCAAATGCTGTTGTTCTCCCACAAGAACCACTCAGCTGATCCTTCTTCAATATGCCCTTCACCAACATGCAGTGTTTCCTTGATTGAATTAGCTCTCACACCAATATTTGCATCTAAAGCCTTTGCATTGAGGGCTATCTGAAAACAGCTGTGGCGCTGAAGTTGCCTGTGAATGTGGAGTTGGTGGCATGTGACTCCCGCATGTGGAGCATCCGTTTGTGTGGGATGCTCACCAAGCTTCATTTCAGTCCTAGGCACTCAAAGGGCACTAAGCATAGAGTGTGAAAACTGAGTTTCCGTGAGAGCTGCTTGGAAGCCTGATGGTGTGTGAAGTTAGTGAGCCAAATGGAGTTGTTCTCCCACAAGAACCACTCGGCTGATCCTTCTTCAATATGCCCTTCACCAACATGCACTGTTTCCTTGATTGAATTAGCTCTCACACCAATATTTGCGTCTAGAGCCTTTGCATTGAGGGCTATCTGAAAACGGCTGTGGCGCTGAAGTTGCCTGTGAATGTGGAGTTGGTGGCATGTGAAACCCGCATGTGGAGCATTGGTTTGTGTGGGATGCTCACCAGGTTCATTCCTAGATAATGCACTCAAAGGGCACTAAGCATAGAGTGTGAAAACTGAGTTTCCTTGAGAGCTGCTTGGAAGCCTGATGGTGTGTGAAGTTAGTGAGCCAAATGGAGTTGTTCTCCCACAAGAACCACTCGGCTGATCCTTCTTCAATATGCTCTTCACCAACATGCAGTGTTTCCTTGATTGAATTAGCTCTCACACCAATATTTGCATCTAGAGCCTTTGCTTTGAGGGCTATCTGAAAACGGCTGTGGCACTGAAGTTGCCTGTGAATGTGGAGTTGGTGGCATGTGACTCCCGCATGTGGAGCATTCGTTTGTGTGGGATGCTCACCAAGCTTCATTTCAGTCCTAGGCACTCAAAGGGCACTAAGCATAGAGTGTGAAAACTGAGTTTCCGTGAGAGCTGCTTGGAAGCCTGATGGTGTGTGAAGTTAGTGAGCCAAATGGAGTTGTTCTCCCACAAGAACCACTCAGCTGATCCTTCTTCAATATGCCCTTCACCAACATGCAGTGTTTCCTTGATTGAATTAGCTCTCACACCAATATTTGCGTCTAGAGCCTTTGCATTGAGGGCTATCTGAAAACGGCTGTGGCGCTGAGGTTGCCTGTGAATGTGGAGTTGGTGGCATGTGACTCCCGCATGTGGAGCATTCGTTTGTGTGGGATGCTCACCAAGCTTCATTTCAGTCCTAGGCACTCTAAGGGCACTAAGCATAGAGTGTGAAAACTGAGTTTCCGTGAGTGCTGCTTGGAAGCCTGATGGTGTGTGAAGTTAGTGAGCCAAATGGAGATGTTCTCACACAAGAACCACTCGGCTGATCCTTCTTCAATATTCCCTTCACGAACATACAGTGTTTCCTTGATTGAATTAGCTCTCACACCAATATTTGCGTCTAGAGCCTTTGCATTGAGGGCTATCTGAAAACGGCTGTGGCGCTGAAGTTGCCTGTGAATGTGGAGTTGGTGGCATTTGACTCCCGCATGTGGAGCATCCGTTTGTGTGGGATGCTCACCAAGCTTCATTTCAGTCCTAGGCACTCAAAGGGCACTAAGCATAGAGTGTGAATACTGAGTTTCCTTGAGAGCTGCTTGGAAGCCTGATGGTGTGTGAAGTTAGTGAGCCAAATGGAGTTGTTCTCCCCCAAGAACCACTCGGCTGATCCTTCTTCAATATGCCCTTCACCAACATGCAGTGTTTCCTTGATTGAATTAGCTCTCACACCAATATTTGCATCTAAAGCCTTTGCATTGAGGGCTATCTGAAAAGGGCGGTGGCGCTGAAGTTGCCTGTGAATGTGGAGTTGGTGGCATGTGACTCCCGCATGTGGAGCATCCGTTTGTGTGGGATGCTCACCAAGCTTCATTTCAGTCCTAGGCACTCTAAGGGCACTAAGCATAGAGTGTGAAAACTGAGTTTCCGTGAGAGCTGCTTGGAAGCCTGATGGTGTGTGAAGTTAGGGAGCCAAATGGAGTTGTTCTCCCACAAGAACCACTCGGCTGATCCTTCTTCAATATGCCCTTCACCAACATGCAGTGTTTCCTTGATTGAATTAGCTCTCACACCAATATTTGCATCTAGAGCCTTTGCATTGAGGGCTATCTGAAAACGGCTGTGGCACTGAAGTTGCCTGTGAATGTGGAGTTGGTGGCATGTGACTCCCGCATGTGGAGCATTCGTTTGTGTGGGATGCTCACCAAGCTTCATTTCAGTCCTAGGCACTCAAAGGGCACTAAGCATAGAGTGTGAAAACTGAGTTTCCGTGAGAGGTGCTTGGAAGCCTGATGGTGTGTGAAGTTAGTGAGCCAAATGGAGTTGTTCTCCCACAAGAACCACTCAGCTGATCCTTCTTCAATATGCCCTTCACCAACATGCAGTGTTTCCTTGATTGAATTAGCTCTCACACCAATATTTGCATCTAAAGCCTTTGCATTGAGGGCTATCTGAAAACAGCTGTGGCGCTGAAGTTGCCTGTGAATGTGGAGTTGGTGGCATGTGACTCCCGCATGTGGAGCATCCGTTTGTGTGGGATGCTCACCAAGCTTCATTTCAGTCCTAGGCACTCAAAGGGCACTAAGCATAGAGTGTGAAAACTGAGTTTCCGTGAGAGCTGCTTGGAAGCCTGATGGTGTGTGAAGTTAGTGAGCCAAATGGAGTTGTTCTCCCACAAGAACCACTCGGCTGATCCTTCTTCAATATGCCCTTCACCAACATGCACTGTTTCCTTGATTGAATTAGCTCTCACACCAATATTTGCATCTAGAGCCTTTGCATTGAGGGCTATCTGAAAACGGCTGTGGCGCTGAAGTTGCCTGTGAATGTGGAGTTGGTGGCATGTGAAACCCGCATGTGGAGCATTGGTTTGTGTGGGATGCTCACCAGGTTCATTCCTAGATAATGCACTCAAAGGGCACTAAGCATAGAGTGTGAAAACTGAGTTTCCTTGAGAGCTGCTTGGAAGCCTGATGGTGTGTGAAGTTAGTGAGCCAAATGGAGTTGTTCTCCCACAAGAACCACTCGGCTGATCCTTCTTCAATATGCCCTTCACCAACATGCAGTGTTTCCTTGATTGAATTAGCTCTCACACCAATATTTGCATCTAGAGCCTTTGCATTGAGGGCTATCTGAAAACGGCTGTGGCACTGAAGTTGCCTGTGAATGTGGAGTTGGTGGCATGTGACTCCCGCATGTGGAGCATTCGTTTGTGTGGGATGCTCACCAAGCTTCATTTCAGTCCTAGGCACTCAAAGGGCACTAAGCATAGAGTGTGAAAACTGAGTTTCCGTGAGAGCTGCTTGGAAGCCTGATGGTGTGTGAAGTTAGTGAGCCAAATGGAGTTGTTCTCCCACAAGAACCACTCAGCTGATCCTTCTTCAATATGCCCTTCACCAACATGCAGTGTTTCCTTGATTGAATTAGCTCTCACACCAATATTTGCGTCTAGAGCCTTTGCATTGAGGGCTATCTGAAAACGGCTGTGGCGCTGAGGTTGCCTGTGAATGTGGAGTTGGTGGCATGTGACTCCCGCATGTGGAGCATTCGTTTGTGTGGGATGCTCACCAAGCTTCATTTCAGTCCTAGGCACTCTAAGGGCACTAAGCATAGAGTGTGAAAACTGAGTTTCCGTGAGTGCTGCTTGGAAGCCTGATGGTGTGTGAAGTTAGTGAGCCAAATGGAGATGTTCTCACACAAGAACCACTCGGCTGATCCTTCTTCAATATTCCCTTCACGAACATACAGTGTTTCCTTGATTGAATTAGCTCTCACACCAATATTTGCGTCTAGAGCCTTTGCATTGAGGGCTATCTGAAAACGGCTGTGGCGCTGAAGTTGCCTGTGAATGTGGAGTTGGTGGCATTTGACTCCCGCATGTGGAGCATCCGTTTGTGTGGGATGCTCACAAAGCTTCATTTCAGTCTTAGGCACTCAAAGGGCACTAAGCATAGAGTGTGAATACTGAGTTTCCTTGAGAGCTGCTTGGAAGCCTGATGGTGTGTGAAGTTAGTGAGCCAAATGGAGTTGTTCTCCCCCAAGAACCACTCGGCTGATCCTTCTTCAATATGCCCTTCACCAACATGCAGTGTTTCCTTGATTGAATTAGCTCTCACACCAATATTTGCATCTAAAGCCTTTGCATTGAGGGCTATCTGAAAAGGGCGGTGGCGCTGAAGTTGCCTGTGAATGTGGAGTTGGTGGCATGTGACTCCCGCATGTGGAGCATCCGTTTGTGTGGGATGCTCACCAAGCTTCATTTCAGTCCTAGGCACTCAAAGGGCACTAAGCATAGAGTGTGAAAACTGAGTTTCCGTGAGAGCTGCTTGGAAGCCTGATGGTGTGTGAAGTTAGTGAGCCAAATGGAGTTGTTCTCCCACAAGAACCACTCGGCTGATCCTTCTTCAATATGCCCTTCACCAACATGCACTGTTTCCTTGATTGAATTAGCTCTCACACCAATATTTGCGTCTAGAGCCTTTGCATTGAGGGCTATCTGAAAACGGCTGTGGCGCTGAAGTTGCCTGTGAATGTGGAGTTGGTGGCATGTGAAACCCGCATGTGGAGCATTGGTTTGTGTGGGATGCTCACCAGGTTCATTCCTAGATAATGCACTCAAAGGGCACTAAGCATAGAGTGTGAAAACTGAGTTTCCTTGAGAGCTGCTTGGAAGCCTGATGGTGTGTGAAGTTAGTGAGCCAAATGGAGTTGTTCTCCCACAAGAACCACTCGGCTGATCCTTCTTCAATATGCCCTTCACCAACATGCAGTGTTTCCTTGATTGAATTAGCTCTCACACCAATATTTGCATCTAGAGCCTTTGCTTTGAGGGCTATCTGAAAACGGCTGTGGCACTGAAGTTGCCTGTGAATGTGGAGTTGGTGGCATGTGACTCCCGCATGTGGAGCATTCGTTTGTGTGGGATGCTCACCAAGCTTCATTTCAGTCCTAGGCACTCAAAGGGCACTAAGCATAGAGTGTGAAAACTGAGTTTCCGTGAGAGCTGCTTGGAAGCCTGATGGTGTGTGAAGTTAGTGAGCCAAATGGAGTTGTTCTCCCACAAGAACCACTCAGCTGATCCTTCTTCAATATGCCCTTCACCAACATGCAGTGTTTCCTTGATTGAATTAGCTCTCACACCAATATTTGCGTCTAGAGCCTTTGCATTGAGGGCTATCTGAAAACGGCTGTGGCGCTGAGGTTGCCTGTGAATGTGGAGTTGGTGGCATGTGACTCCCGCATGTGGAGCATTCGTTTGTGTGGGATGCTCACCAAGCTTCATTTCAGTCCTAGGCACTCTAAGGGCACTAAGCATAGAGTGTGAAAACTGAGTTTCCGTGAGTGCTGCTTGGAAGCCTGATGGTGTGTGAAGTTAGTGAGCCAAATGGAGATGTTCTCACACAAGAACCACTCGGCTGATCCTTCTTCAATATGCCCTTCACCAACATACAGTGTTTCCTTGATTGAATTAGCTCTCACACCAATATTTGCGTCTAGAGCCTTTGCATTGAGGGCTATCTGAAAACGGCTGTGGCGCTGAAGTTGCCTGTGAATGTGGAGTTGGTGGCATTTGACTCCCGCATGTGGAGCATCCGTTTGTGTGGGATGCTCACCAAGCTTCATTTCAGTCCTAGGCACTCAAAGGGCACTAAGCATAGAGTGTGAATACTGAGTTTCCTTGAGAGCTGCTTGGAAGCCTGATGGTGTGTGAAGTTAGTGAGCCAAATGGAGTTGTTCTCCCCCAAGAACCACTCGGCTGATCCTTCTTCAATATGCCCTTCACCAACATGCAGTGTTTCCTTGATTGAATTAGCTCTCACACCAATATTTGCATCTAAAGCCTTTGCATTGAGGGCTATCTGAAAAGGGCGGTGGCGCTGAAGTTGCCTGTGAATGTGGAGTTGGTGGCATGTGACTCCCGCATGTGGAGCATCCGTTTGTGTGGGATGCTCACCAAGCTTCATTTCAGTCCTAGGCACTCAAAGGGCACTAAGCATAGAGTGTGAAAACTGAGTTTCCGTGAGAGCTGCTTGGAAGCCTGATGGTGTGTGAAGTTAGGGAGCCAAATGGAGTTGTTCTCCCACAAGAACCACTCAGCTGATCCTTCTTCAATATGCCCTTCACCAACATGCAGTGTTTCCTTGATTGAATTAGCTCTCACACCAATATTTGCATCTAAAGCCTTTGCATTGAGGGCTATCTGAAAACAGCTGTGGCGCTGAAGTTGCCTGTGAATGTGGAGTTGGTGGCATGTGACTCCCGCATGTGGAGCATCCGTTTGTGTGGGATGCTCACCAAGCTTCATTTCAGTCCTAGGCACTCAAAGGGCACTAAGCATAGAGTGTGAAAACTGAGTTTCCGTGAGAGCTGCTTGGAAGCCTGATGGTGTGTGAAGTTAGTGAGCCAAATGGAGTTGTTCTCCCACAAGAACCACTCAGCTGATCCTTCTTCAATATGCCCTTCACCAACATGCAGTGTTTCCTTGATTGAATTAGCTCTCACACCAATATTTGCATCTAAAGCCTTTGCATTGAGGGCTATCTGAAAACAGCTGTGGCGCTGAAGTTGCCTGTGAATGTGGAGTTGGTGGCATGTGACTCCCGCATGTGGAGCATCCGTTTGTGTGGGATGCTCACCAAGCTTCATTTCAGTCCTAGGCACTCAAAGGGCACTAAGCATAGAGTGTGAAAACTGAGTTTCCGTGAGAGCTGCTTGGAAGCCTGATGGTGTGTGAAGTTAGTGAGCCAAATGGAGTTGTTCTCCCACAAGAACCACTCGGCTGATCCTTCTTCAATATGCCCTTCACCAACATGCACTGTTTCCTTGATTGAATTAGCTCTCACACCAATATTTGCATCTAGAGCCGGGCTATCTGAAAACGGCTGTGGCGCTGAAGTTGCCTGTGAATGTGGAGTTGGTGGCATGTGAAACCCGCATGTGGAGCATTGGTTTGTGTGGGATGCTCTACCAGGTTCATTCCTAGATAATGCACTCAAAGGGCACTAAGCATAGAGTGTGAAAACTGAGTTTCCTTGAGAGCTGCTTGGAAGCCTGATGGTGTGTGAAGTTAGTGAGCCAAATGGAGTTGTTCTCCCATAAGAACCACTCGGCTGATCCTTCTTCAATATGCCCTTCACCAACATGCAGTGTTTCCTTGATTGAATTAGCTCTCACACCAATATTTGCATCTAGAGCCTTTGCATTGAGGGCTATCTGAAAACGGCTGTGGCACTGAAGTTGCCTGTGAATGTGGAGTTGGTGGCATGTGACTCCCGCATGTGGAGCATTCGTTTGTGTGGGATGCTCACCAAGCTTCATTTCAGTCCTAGGCACTCAAAGGGCACTAAGCATAGAGTGTGAAAACTGAGTTTCCTTGAGAGCTGCTTGGAAGCCTGATGGTGTGTGAAGTTAGTGAGCCAAATGGAGTTGTTCTCCCACAAGAACCACTCGGCTGATCCTTCTTCAATATGCCCTTCACCAACATGCAGTGTTTCCTTGATTGAATTAGCTCTCACACCAATATTTGCGTCTAGAGCCTTTGCATTGAGGGCTATCTGAAAACGGCTGTGGCGCTGAAGTTGCCTGTGAATGTGGAGTTGGTGTCATGTGAAACCCGCATGTGGAGCATTCGTTTGTGTGGGATGCTCACCAAGCTTCATTTCAGTCATAGACACTCAAAGGGCACTAAGCATAAAGTGTGAATACTGAGTTTCCTTGAGAGCTGCTTGGAAGCCTGATGGTGTGTGAAGTTAGTGAGCCAAATGGAGTTGTTCTCCCACAAGAACCACTCGGCTGATCCTTCTTCAATATGCCCTTCACCAACATGCAGTGTTTCCTTGATTGAATTAGCTCTCACAGCAATATTTGCATCTAAAGCCTTTGCATTGAGGGCTATCTGAAAACAGCTGTGGCGCTGAAGTTGCCTGTGAATGTGGAGTTGGTGGCATGTGACTCCCGCATGTGGAGCATTCGTTTGTGTGGGATGCTCACCAAGCTTCATTTCAGTCCTAGGCACTCAAAGGGCACTAAGCATAGAGTGTGAAAACTGAGTTTCCGTGAGAGCTGCTTGGAAGCCTGATGGTGTGTGAAGTTAGTGAGCCAAATGGAGTTGTTCTCCCACAAGAACCACTCGGCTGATCCTTCTTCAATATGCCCTTCACCAACATGCAGTGTTTCCTTGATTGAATTAGCTCTCACACCAATATTTGCATCTAAAGCCTTTGCATTGAGGGCTATCTGAAAACAGCTGTGGCGCTGAAGTTGCCTGTGAATGTGGAGTTGGTTGTATGTGAGTCCCGCATGTGGAGCATCCGTTTGTGTGCGATGCTCACCAAGCTTCATTTCAGTCCTAGGCACTCAAAGGGCACTAAGCATCGAGTGTGAAAACTGAGTTTCCGTGAGAGCTGCTTGGAAGCCTGATGGTGTGTGAAGTTAGTGAGCCAAATGGAGTTATTCTCCCACAAGAACCACTCGGCTGATCCTTCTTCAATATGCCCTTCACCAACATGCAGTGTTTCCTTGATTGAATTAGCTCTCACACCAATATTTGCGTCTAGAGCCTTTGCATTGAGGGCTATCTGAAAACGGCTGTGGCGCTGAGGTTGCCTGTGAATGTGGAGTTTGTGGCATGTGACTCCCGCATGTGGAGCATCCGTTTGTGTGGGATGCTCACCAAGCTTCATTTCAGTCCTAGGCACTCAAAGGGCACTAAGCATAGAGTGTGAAAACTGAGTTTCCTTGAGAGCTGCTTGGAAGCCTGATGGTGTGTGAATTTAGTGAGCCAAATGGAGTTGTTCTCCCACAAGAACCACTCGGCTGATCCTTCTTCAATATGCCCTTCACCAACATGCAGTGTTTCCTTGATTGAATTAGCTCTCACACCAATATTTGCATCTAGAGCCTTTGCATTGAGGGCTATCTGAAAACGGCTGTGGCGCTGAAGTTGCCTGTGAATGTGGAGTTGGTGGCATGTGAAACCCGCATGTGGAGCATTCGTTTGTGTGGGATGCTCTACCAGGTTCATTCCTAGATAATGCACTCAAAGGGCACTAAGCATAGAGTGTGAAAACTGAGTTTCCATGAGAGCTGCTTGGAAGCCTGATGGTGTGTGAAGTTAGTGAGCCAAATGGAGTTGTTCTCCCACAAGAACCACTCGGCTGATCCTTCTTCAATATGCCCTTCACCAACATGCAGTGTTTCCTTGATTGAATTAGCTCTCACACCAATATTTGCGTCTAGAGCCTTTGCATTGAGGGCTATCTGAAAACGGCTGTGGCGCTGATGTTGCCTGTGAATGTGGAGTTGGTGGCATGTGAAACCCGCATGTGGAGCATTCGTTTGTGTGGGATGCTCACCAAGCTTCATTTCAGTCCTAGGCACTCAAAGGGCACTAAGCATAGAGTGTGAATACTGAGTTTCCTTGAGAGCTGCTTGGAAGCCTGATGGTGTGTGAAGTTAGTGAGCCAAATGGAGTTGTTCTCCCCCAAGAACCACTCGGCTGATCCTTCTTCAATATGCCCTTCACCAACATGCAGTGTTTCCTTGATTGAATTAGCTCTCACACCAATATTTGCATCTAAAGCCTTTGCATTGAGGGCTATCTGAAAGCGGCTGTGGCGCTGAAGTTGCCTGTGAATGTGGAGTTGGTGGCATGTGACTCCCGCAGGTGGAGCATCCGTTTGTGTGGGATGCTCACCAAGCTTCATTTCAGTGCTAGGCACTCAAAGGGCACTAAGCATAGAGTGTGAAAACTGAGTTTCCTTGAGAGCTGCTTGGAAGCCTGATGGTGTGTGAAGTTAGTGAGCCAAATGGAGTTGTTCTCCCCCAAGAACCACTCGGCTGATCCTTCTTCAATATGCCCTTCACCAACATGCAGTGTTTCCTTGATTGGAATTAGCTCTCACAACCAATATTTGCGTCTAGAGCCTTTGCATTGAGAGCTATCTGAAAACAGCTGTGGCGCTGAAGTTGCCTGTGAATGTGGAGTTGGTGGCATGTGAAACCCGCATGTGGAGCATTGGTTTGTGTGGGATGCTCTACCAGGTTCATTCCTAGATAATGCACTCAAAGGGCACTAAAGCATAGAGTGTGAAGAACTGAGTTTCCTTGAGAGCTGCTTGGAAGCCTGATGGTGTGTGAAGTTAGTGAGCCAAATGGAGTTGTTCTCCCACAAGAACCACTCGGCTGATCCTTCTTCAATATGCCCTTCAGCAACATGCAGTGTTTCCTTGATTGAATTAGAAATCACACCAATATTTGCATCTAAAGCCTTTGCATTGAGGGCTATCTGAAAAACAGCTGTGGCGCTGCAGTTGCCTGTGAATGTGGAGTTGGTGGCATGTGACTCCCGCATGTGGGCAGCAATCCGTTTGTGTGCGATGCTCACCAAGCTTCATTTCAGTCCTAGGCACCTCAAAGGGCACTAAGCAATAGAGTGTGAAAACTGAGTTTCCTTGAGAGCTGCTTGGAAGCCTGATGGTGTGTGAAGTTAGTGAGCCAAATGGAGTTGTTCTCCCACAAGAACCACTCGGCTGATCCTTCTTCCAATATGCCCTTCACCAACATGCAGTGTTTCCTTGATTGAATTAGCTCTCACACCAATATTTGCGTCTAGAGACTTTGCATTGAGGGCTATCTGAAAACGGCTGTGGCACTGCAGTTGCCTGTGAATGTGGAGTTGGTGGCATGTGACTCCCGCATGTGGAGCATTCGTTTTTGTGGATGCTCTACTCAGGTTCATTCCTAGATAATGCACTCAAAGGGCACTAAGCATAGAGTGTGAATACTGAGTTTCCTTGAGAGCTGCTTGGAAGCCTGATGGTGTGTGAAGTTAGTGAGCCAAATGGAGTTGTTCTCCCACAAGAACCACTCGGCTGATCCTTCTTCAATATGCCCTTCACCAACATGCAGTGTTTCCTTGATTGAATTAGCTCTCACACCAATATTTGCATCTCGAGCCTTTGCATTGAGGGCTATCTGAAAATAGCTGTGGCGCTGAGGTTGCCTGTGAATGTGGAGTTGGTGGCATGTGAAACCCGCATGTGGAGCATCCGTTTGTGTGGGATGCTCACCAAGCTTCATTTCAGTCCTAGGCACTCAAAGGGCACTAAGCACAGAGTGTGAAAACTGAGTTTCCTTGAGAGCTGCTTTTAAGCCTGGTGGTGTGTGAAGTTAGTGAGCCAAATGGAGTTGTTCTCCCACAAGAACCACTCGGCTGATCCTTCTTCAATATGCCCTTCACCAACATGCAGTGTTTCCTTGATTGAATTAGCTCTCACACCAATATTTGCGTCTAGAGCCTTTGCATTGAGGGCTATCTGAAAACGGCTGTGGCACTGAAGTTGCCTGTGAATGTGGAGTTGGTGGCATGTGAAACCCGCATGTGGAGCATTGGTTTGTGTGGGATACTCTACCAGGATCATTCCTAGATAATGCACTCAAAGGGCACTAAGCATAGAGTGTGAAAACTGAGTTTCCATGAGAGCTGCTTGGAAGCCTGATGGTGTGTGAAGTTAGTGAGCCAAATGGAGTTGTTCTCCCACAAGAACCACTCGGCTGATCCTTCTTCAATATGCCCTTCACCAACATGCAGTGTTTCCTTGATTGAATTAGCTCTCACACCAATATTTGCGTCTAGAGCCTTTGCATTGAGGGCTATCTGAAAATAGCTGTGGCGGTGAAGTTGCCTGTGAATGTGGAGTTGGTGGCATGTGACTCCCGCATGTGGAGCATTCGTTTGTGTGGGATGCTCACCAAGCTTCATTTCCGTCTTAGGCACTCAAAGGGCACTAAGCACAGAGTGTGAAAACTGAGTTTCCATGAGAGCTGCTTTTAAGCCTGGTGGTGTGTGAAGTTAGTGAGCCAAATGGAGTTGTTCTCCCACAAGAACCACTCGGCTGATCCTTCTTCAATATGCCCTTCACCAACATGCAGTGTTTCCTTGATTGAATTAGCTCTCACACCAATATTTGCGTCTCGAGGATTTGCATTGAGGGCTATCTGAAAACGGCTGTGGCGCTGAAGTTGCCTGTGAATGTGGAGTTGGTGGCATGTGAAACTGGCATGTGGAGCATTCGTTTGTGTGGGATGCTCACCAAGCTTCATTTCAGTCCTAGGCACTCAAAGGGCACTAAGCACAGAGTGTGAAAACTGAGTTTCTTGAGAGCTGCTTTTAAGCCTGGTGGTGTGTGAAGTTAGTGAGCCAAATGGAGTTGTTCTCCCACAAGAACCACTCGGCTGATCCTTCTTCAATATGCCCTTCACCAACATGCAGTGTTTCCTTGATTGAATTAGCTCTCACACCAATATTTGCGTCTAGAGCCTTTGCATTGAGGGCTATCTGAAAACGGCTGTGGCGCTGAAGTTGCTTGTGAATGTGGAGTTGGTGGCATGTGACTCCCGCATGTGGAGCATTCGTTTGTGTGGGATGCTCACCAAGCTTCATTTCAGTCCTAGGCACTCAAAGGGCACTAAGCACAGAGTGTGAAAACTGAGTTTCCGTGAGAGCTGCTTGGAAGCCTGATGGTGTGTGAAGTTAGTGAGCCAAATGGAGTTGTTCTCCCACAAGAACCACTCGGCTGATCCTTCTTCAATAAGCCCTTCACCAACATGCAGTGTTTCCTTGATTGAATTAGCTCTCACACCAATATTTGCGTCTAGAGCCTTTGCATTGAGGGCTATCTGAAAACAGCTGTGGCGCTGAAGTTGCCTGTGAATGTGGAGTTGGTGGCATGTGACTCCCGCATGTGGAGCATCCGTTTGTGTGGGATGCTCACCAAGCTTCATTTCAGTCCTAGGCACTCAAAGGGCACTAAGCATAGAGTGTGAAAACTGAGTTTCCTTGAGAGCTGCTTGGAAGCCTGATGTTGTGTGAAGTTAGTGAGCCAAATGGAGTTGTTCTCCCACAAGAACCACTCGGCTGATCCTTCTTCAATATGCCCTTCACCAACATGCAGTGTTTCCTTGATTGAATTAGCTCTCACACCAATATTTGCGTCTCGAGCCTTTGCATTGAGGTCTATCTGAAAACGGCTGTGGCGCTGAAGTTGCCTGTGAATGTGCAGTTGGTGGCATGTGACTCCCGCATGTGGAGCATTCGTTTGTGTGGGATGCTCTACCAGGTTAATTCCTAGATAATGCACTCAAAGGGCACTAAGCATAGAGTGTGAAAACTGAGTTTCCATGAGAGCTGCTTGGAAGCCTGATGGTGTGTGAAGTTAGTGAGCCAAATGGAGTTGTTCTCCCACAAGAACCACTCGGCTGATCCTTCTTCAATATGCCCTTCACCAACATGCAGTGTTTCCTTGATTGAATTAGCTCTCACACCAATATTTGCGTCTAGAGCCTTTGCATTGAGGGCTATCTGAAAGCGGCTGTGGCGCTGAAGTTGCCTGTGAATGTGGAGTTGGTGGCATGTGAAACCCGCATGTGGAGCATTCGTTTGAGTGGGATGCTCTACCAAGTTCATTCCTAGATAATGCACTGAAAGGGTACTAAGCATAGAGTGTGAAAACTGAGTTTCCTTGAGAGCTGCTTGGAAGCCTGACGGTGTGTGAAGTTAGTGAGCCAAATGGAGTTGTTCTCCCACAAGAACCACTCGGCTGATCCTTCTTCAATATGCCCTTCACCAACATGCAGTGTTTCCTTGATTGAATTAGCTCTCACACCAATATTTGCGTCTAGAGACTTTGCATTGAGGGCTATCTGAAAACGGCTGTGGCGCTGAAGTTGCCTGTGAATGTGGAGTTGGTGGCATGTGAAACCCGCATGTGGAGCATTCGTTTGTGTGGGATGCTCACCAAGCTTCATTTCAGTCCTAGGCACTCAAAGGGCACTAAGCATAGAGTGTGAAAACTGAGTTTCCTTGAGAGCTGCTTGGAAGCCTGATGGTGTGTGAAGTTAGTGAGCCAAATGGAGTTGTTCTCCCACAAGAACCACTCGGCTGATCCTTCTTCAATATGCCCTTCACCAACATGCAGTGTTTCCTTGATTGAATTAGCTCTCACACCAATATTTGCGTCTAGAGCCTTTGCATTGAGGGCTATCTGAAAATGGCTGTGGCGCTGAAGTTGCCTGTGAATGTGGAGTTGGTGGCATGTGAAACCCGCATGTGGAGCATTCGTTTGTGTGGGATGCTCACCAAGTTTCATTTCAGTCCTAGGCACTCCAATGGCACTAAGCATAGAGTGTGAACACTGAGTTTCCTTGAGAGCTGCTTGGAAGCCTGATGGTGTGTGAAGTTAGTGAGCCAAATGGAGTTGTTCTCCCACAAGAACCACTCGGCTGATCCTTCTTCAATATGCCCTTCACCAACATGCAGTGTTTCCTTGATTGAATTAGCTCTCACACCAATATTTGCGTCTAGAGCCTTTGCATTGAGGGCTATCTGAAAACGGCTGTGGCGCTGTAGTTGCCTGTGAATGTGGAGTTGGTGGCATGTGAAACCCGCATATGGAGCATTCGTTTGTGTGGGATGCTCTATCAGGCTCATTTCTAGATAATGCACTCAAAGGGCACTAAGCATAGAGTGTGAAAACTGAGTTTCCGTGAGAGCTGCTTGGAAGCCTGATGGTGTGTGAAGTTAGTGAGCCAAATGGAGTTGTTCTCCCACAAGAACCACTCGGCTGATCCTTCTTCAATAAGCCCTTCACCAACATGCAGTGTTTCCTTGACTGAATTAGCTCTCACACCAATATTTGTGTCTAGAGCCTTTGCATTGAGGTCTATCTGAAAACGGCTGTGGCGCTGAAGTTGCCTGTGAATGTGGAGTTGGTGGCATGTGAAACCCGCATGTGGAGCATTCGTTTGTGTGGGATGCTCACCAAGCTTCATTTCAGTCCTAGGCACTCAAACGGCACTAAGCATAGAGTGTGAAAACTGAGTTTCCTTGAGAGCTGCTTGGAAGCTTGATGGTGTGTAAAGTTAGTGAGCCAAATGGAGTTGTTCTCCCACAAGAACCACTCGGCTGATCCTTCTTCAATATGCCCTTCACCAACATGCAGTGTTTCCTTGATTGAATTAGCTCTCACACCAATATTTGCGTCTAGAGCCTTTGCATTGAGGGCTATCTGAAAACGTCTGTGGCGCTGAAGTTGCCTGTGAATGTGGAGTTGGTGGCATGTGAAACCCGCATGTGGAGCATTCGTTTGTGTGGGATGCTCTACCAAGTTCATTCCTAGATAATGCACTCAAAGGGCACTAAGCCTAAAGTGTGAAAACTGAGTTTCCTTGAGAGCTGCTTGGAAGCCTGATGGTGTGTGAAGTTAGTGAGCCAAATGGAGTTGTTCTCCCACAAGAACCACTCGGCTGATCCTTCTTCCATATGCCCTTCACCAACATGCAGTGTTGCCTTGATTGAATTAGCTCTCACACCAATATTTGCGTCTAGAGCCTTTGCATTGAGGGCTATCTGAAAACAGCTGTGGCGCTGAAGTTGCCTGTGAATGTGGAGTTGGTGGCATGTGAAACCCGCATGTGGAACATTCGTTTGAGTGGGATGCTCATCAAGCTTCATTTCAGTCCTAGGCACTCAAAGCGCACTAAGCATAGAGTGTGAAAACTGAGTATCCTTGAGAGCTGCTTGGAAGCCTGATGGTGTGTGAAGTTAGTGAGCCAAATGGAGTTGTTCTCCCACAAGAACCACTCGGCTGATCCTTCTTCAATATGCCCTTCACCAACATGCAGTGTTTCCTTGATTGAATTAGCTCTCACACCAATATTGGCGTCTAGAGCCTTTGCATTGAGGGCTATCTGAAAGCGGCTGTGGCGCTGAAGTTGCCTGTGAATGTGGAGTTGGTGGCATGTGAAACCCGCAAGTGGAGCATTCGTTTGTGTGGGATGCTCTACCAAGTTCATTCCTAGATAATGCACTCAAAGGGCACTAAGCCTAAAGTGTGAAAACTGAGTTTCCTTGAGAGCTGCTTGGAATCCTGATGGTGTGTGAAGTTAGTGAGCCAAATGGAGTTGTTCTCCCACAAGAACCACTCGGCTGATCCTTCTTCAATATGCCCTTCAGCAACATGCAGTGTTTCCTTGATTGAATTAGCTCTCACACCAATATTTGCGTCTAGAGCCTTTGCATTGAGGGCTATCTGAAAACGGTTGTGGGCGCTGAAGTTGCCTGTGAATGTGGAGTTGGTGGCATGTGAAACCCGCATGTGGAGCATTCATTTCAGTGGGATGCTCATAAAGCTTCATTTCAGTCAAAGGGCACTCTAAGGGCACTAAGCATAGAGTGTGAAAACTGAGTTTCCTTGAGAGCTGCTTGGAAGCCTGATGGTGTGTGAAGTTAGTGAGCCAAATTGAGTTGTTCTCCCACAAGAACCACTTGGCTGATCCTTCTTCAATATGCCCTTCACCAACATGCAGTGTTTCCTTGATTGAATTAGCTCTCACACCAATATTTGCGTCTAGAGCCTTTGCATTGAGGGCTATCTGAAAACGGCTGTGGCGCTGAAGTTGCCTGTGAATGTGCAGTTGGTGGCATGTGACTCCCGCATGTGGAGCATCCGTTTGTGTGGGATGCTCACCAAGCTTCATTTCAGTCCTAGGCACTCAAAGGGCACTAAGCATAGAGTGTGAAAACTGAGTTTCCTTGAGAGCTGCTTGGAAGCCTGATGTTGTGTGAAGTTAGTGAGGCAAATGAGTTGTTCTCCCACAAGAACCACTCGGCTGATCCTTCTTCAATATGCCCTTCACCAACATGCAGTGTTTCCTTGATTGAATTAGCTCTCACACCAATATTTGCGTCTCGAGCCTTTGCATTGAGGTCTATCTGAAAACGGCTGTGGCGCTGAAGTTGCCTGTGAATGTGCAGTTGGTGGCATGTGACTCCCGCATGTGGAGCATTCGTTTGTGTGGGATGCTCTACCAGGTTAATTCCTAGATAATGCACTCAAAGGGCACTAAGCATAGAGTGTGAAAACTGAGTTTCCATGAGAGCTGCTTGGAAGCCTGATGGTGTGTGAAGTTAGTGAGCCAAATGGAGTTGTTCTCCCACAAGAACCACTCGGCTGATCCTTCTTCAATATGCCCTTCACCAACATGCAGTGTTTCCTTGATTGAATTAGCTCTCACACCAATATTTGCGTCTAGAGCCTTTGCATTGAGGGCTATCTGAAAGCGGCTGTGGCGCTGAAGTTGCCTGTGAATGTGGAGTTGGTGGCATGTGAAACCCGCATGTGGAGCATTCGTTTGTGTGGGATGCTCTACCAAGTTCATTCCTAGATAATGCACTGAAAGGGTACTAAGCATAGAGTGTGAAAACTGAGTTTCCTTGAGAGCTGCTTGGAAGCCTGACGGTGTGTGAAGTTAGTGAGCGCAAATGGAGTTGTTCTCCCACAAGAACCCACTCGGCTGATCCTTCTTCAATATGCCCTTCACCAACATGCAGTGTTTCCTTGATTGAATTAGCTCTCACACCAATATTTGCGTCTAGAGACTTTGCATTGAGGGCTATCTGAAAACGGCTGTGGCGCTGAAGTTGCCTGTGAATGTGGAGTTGGTGGCATGTGAAACCCGCATGTGGAGCATTCGTTTGTGTGGGATGCTCACCAAGCTTCATTTCAGTCCTAGGCACCTCAAAGGGCACTAAGCATAGAGTGTGAAAACTGAGTTTCCTTGAGAGCTGCTTGGAAGCCTGATGGTGTGTGAAGTTAGTGAGCCAAATGGAGTTGTTCTCCCACAAGAACCACTCGGCTGATCCTTCTTCAATATGCCCTTCACCAACATGCAGTGTTTCCTTGATTGAATTAGCTCTCACACCAATATTTGCGTCTAGAGCCTTTGCATTGAGGGCTATCTGAAAATGGCTGTGGCGCTGAAGTTGCCTGTGAATGTGGAGTTGGTGGCATGTGAAACCCGCATGTGGAGCATTCGTTTGTGTGGGATGCTCACCAAGTTTCATTTCAGTCCTAGGCACTCCAATGGCACTAAGCATAGAGTGTGAACACTGAGTTTCCTTGAGAGCTGCTTGGAAGCCTGATGGTGTGTGAAGTTAGTGAGCCAAATGGAGTTGTTCTCCCACAAGAACCACTCGGCTGATCCTTCTTCAATATGCCCTTCACCAACATGCAGTGTTTCCTTGATTGAATTAGCTCTCACACCAATATTTGCGTCTAGAGCCTTTGCATTGAGGGCTATCTGAAAACGGCTGTGGCGCTGTAGTTGCCTGTGAATGTGGAGTTGGTGGCATGTGAAACCCGCATATGGAGCATTCGTTTGTGTGGGATGCTCTATCAGGCTCATTTCTAGATAATGCACTCAAAGGGCACTAAGCATAGAGTGTGAAAACTGAGTTTCCGTGAGAGCTGCTTGGAAGCCTGATGGTGTGTGAAGTTAGTGAGCCAAATGGAGTTGTTCTCCCACAAGAACCACTCGGCTGATCCTTCTTCAATAAGCCCTTCACCAACATGCAGTGTTTCCTTGACTGAATTAGCTCTCACACCAATATTTGTGTCTAGAGCCTTTGCATTGAGGTCTATCTGAAAACGGCTGTGGCGCTGAAGTTGCCTGTGAATGTGGAGTTGGTGGCATGTGAAACCCGCATGTGGAGCATTCGTTTGTGTGGGATGCTCACCAAGCTTCATTTCAGTCCTAGGCACTCAAACGGCACTAAGCATAGAGTGTGAAAACTGAGTTTCCTTGAGAGCTGCTTGGAAGCTTGATGGTGTGTAAAGTTAGTGAGCCAAATGGAGTTGTTCTCCCACAAGAACCACTCGGCTGATCCTTCTTCAATATGCCCTTCACCAACATGCAGTGTTTCCTTGATTGAATTAGCTCTCACACCAATATTTGCGTCTAGAGCCTTTGCATTGAGGGCTATCTGAAAACGTCTGTGGCGCTGAAGTTGCCTGTGAATGTGGAGTTGGTGGCATGTGAAACCCGCATGTGGAGCATTCGTTTGTGTGGGATGCTCTACCAAGTTCATTCCTAGATAATGCACTCAAAGGGCACTAAGCCTAAAGTGTGAAAACTGAGTTTCCTTGAGAGCTGCTTGGAAGCCTGATGGTGTGTGAAGTTAGTGAGCCAAATGGAGTTGTTCTCCCACAAGAACCACTCGGCTGATCCTTCTTCCATATGCCCTTCACCAACATGCAGTGTTGCCTTGATTGAATTAGCTCTCACACCAATATTTGCGTCTAGAGCCTTTGCATTGAGGGCTATCTGAAAACAGCTGTGGCGCTGAAGTTGCCTGTGAATGTGGAGTTGGTGGCATGTGAAACCCGCATGTGGAACATTCGTTTGAGTGGGATGCTCATCAAGCTTCATTTCAGTCCTAGGCACTCAAAGCGCACTAAGCATAGAGTGTGAAAACTGAGTATCCTTGAGAGCTGCTTGGAAGCCTGATGGTGTGTGAAGTTAGTGAGCCAAATGGAGTTGTTCTCCCACAAGAACCACTCGGCTCATCCTTCTTCAATATGCCCTTCACCAACATGCAGTGTTTCCTTGATTGAATTAGCTCTCACACCAATATTGGCGTCTAGAGCCTTTGCATTGAGGGCTATCTGAAAGCGGCTGTGGCGCTGAAGTTGCCTGTGAATGTGGAGTTGGTGGCATGTGAAACCCGCAAGTGGAGCATTCGTTTGTGTGGGATGCTCTACCAAGTTCATTCCTAGATAATGCACTCAAAGGGCACTAAGCCTAAAGTGTGAAAACTGAGTTTCCTTGAGAGCTGCTTGGAATCCTGATGGTGTGTGAAGTTAGTGAGCCAAATGGAGTTGTTCTCCCACAAGAACCACTCGGCTGATCCTTCTTCAATATGCCCTTCAGCAACATGCAGTGTTTCCTTGATTGAATTAGCTCTCACACCAATATTTGCGTCTAGAGCCTTTGCATTGAGGGCTATCTGAAAACGGTTGTGGCGCTGAAGTTGCCTGTGAATGTGGAGTTGGTGGCATGTGAAACCCGCATGTGGAGCATTCATTTCAGTGGGATGCTCATAAAGCTTCATTTCAGTCAAAGGGCACTCTAAGGGCACTAAGCATAGAGTGTGAAAACTGAGTTTCCTTGAGAGCTGCTTGGAAGCCTGATGGTGTGTGAAGTTAGTGAGCCAAATTGAGTTGTTCTCCCACAAGAACCACTTGGCTGATCCTTCTTCAATATGCCCTTCACCAACATGCAGTGTTTCCTTGATTGAATTAGCTCTCACACCAATATTTGCGTCTAGAGCCTTTGCATTGAGGGCTATCTGAAAACGGCTGTGGCGCTGAAGTTGCCTGTGAATGTGGAGTTGGTGGCATGTGAAACCCGCATGTGGAGCATTCGTTTGTGTGGGATGCTCACCAAGCTTCATTTCAGTCCTAGGCACTCAAAGGGCACTAAGCATAGAGTGTGAAAACTGAGTTTCCTTGAGAGCTGCTTTGAAACCTGATGGTGTGTGAAGTTAGTGAGCCCAATGGAGTTGTTCCCCCACAAGAACCACTCGGCTGATCCTTCTTCAATATGCCCTTCACCAACATGCAGTGTTTCCTTGATTGAATTAGCTCTCACACCAATATTTGCATCTAGAGCCTTTGCATTGAGGGCTATCTGAAAACGTCTGTGGCGCTGAAGTTGCCTGTGATTGTGGAGTTGGTGGCATGTGAAACCCGCATGTGGAGCATTCGTTTGTGTGGGATGCTCTACCAGGTTCATTCCTAGATAATGCACTCAAAGGGCACTAAGCATAGAGTGTGAAAACTGAGTTTCCTTGAGAGCTGCTTGGAAGCCTGATGGTGTGTGAAGTTAGTGAGCCAAATGGAGTTGTTCTCCCACAAGAACCACTCGGCTGATCCTTCTTCAATATGCCCTTCACCAACATGCAGTGTTTCCTTGATTGAATTAGCTCTCACACCAATATTTGTGTCTCGAGCCTTTGCATTGAGGTCTATCTGAAAACGGCTGTGGCGCTGAAGTTGCCTGTGAATGTGGAGTTGGTGGCATGTGAAACCCGCATGTGGAGCATTCGTTTGTGTGGGATGCTCTACCAAGTTCATTCCTAGATAATGCACTCAAAGGGTACTAAGCATAGAGTGTGAAAACTGAGTTTACTTGAGAGCTGCTTGGAAGCCTGATGGTGTGTGAAGTTAGTGAGCCAAATGGAGTTGTTCTCCCACAAGAACCACTCGGCTGATCCTTCTTCAATATGCCCTTCACCAACATGCAGTGTTTCCTTGATTGAATTAGCTCTCACACCAATATTTGCGTCTAGAGCCTTTGCATTGAGGGCTATCTGAAAACGGCTGTTTCGCTGAAGTTGCCTGTGAATGTGGAGTTGGTGGCATGTGAAACCCGCATGTGGAGCATTCGTTTGTGTGGGATGCTCTACCAAGTTCATTCCTAGATAATGCACTCAAAGGGCACTAAGCATAGAGTGTGAAAACTGAGTTTCCTTGAGAGCTGCTTGGATGCCTGACGGTGTGTGAAGTTAGTGAGCCAAATGGAGTTGTTCTCCCACAAGAACCACTCGGCTGATCCTTCTTCAATATGCCCTTCACCAACATGCAGTGTTTCCTTGATTGAATTAGCTCTCACACCAATATTTGCGTCTAGAGCCTTTGCATTGAGGGCTATCTGAAAACGGCTGTGGCGCTGATGTTGCTTGTGAATGTGGAGTTGGTGGCATGTGAAACCCGCATGTGGAGCTTTGGTTTGTGTGGGATGCTCACCAAGCTTCATTTCAGTCCTAGGCACTCAAAGGGCACTAAGCATAGAGTGTGAAAACTGAGTTTCCTTGAGAGCTGCTTGGAAGCCTGACGGTGGGTGAAGTTAGCCAAATGGAGTTGTTCTCCCACAAGAACCACTCGGCTGATCCTTCTTCAATATGCCCTTCACCAACATGCAGTGTTTCTTTGATTGAATTAGCTCTCACACCAATATTTGCATCTAGACCCTTTGCATTGAGGGCTATCTGAAAACGGCTGTGGCGCTGAAGGTGCCTGTGAATGTGGAGTTGTTGGCATGTGAAACCCGCATGTGGAGCATTCGTTTGTGTTTGATGCTCACCAAGCTTCATTTCAGTCCTAGGCACTCAAAGGGCACTAAGCATAGAGTGTGAAAACTGAGTTTCCTTGAGAGCTGCTTGGAAACCTGATGGTGTGTGAAGTTAGTGAGCCAAATGGAGTTGTTCTCCCACAAGAACCACTCGGCTGATCCTTCTTCAATATGCCCTTCACCAACATGCAGTGTTTCCTTGATTGAATTAGCTCTCACACCAATATTTGCGTCTAGAGCCTTTGCATTGAGGGCTATCTGAAAACGTCTGTGGCGCTGAAGTTGCCTGTGAATGTGGAGATGGTGGCATGTGAAACCCGCATGTGGAGCATTCGTTTGTGTGGGATGCTCTAGCAAGTTCATTCCTAGATAATGCACTCAAAGGGCACTAAGCATAGAGTGTGAAAACTGAGTTTCCTTGAGAGCTGCATGGAAGCCTGATGGTGTGTGAAGTCAGTGAGCCAAATGGAGTTGTTCTCCCACAAGAACCACTCGGCTGATCCTTCTTCAATAAGCCCTTCACCAACATGCAGTGTTTCCTTGATTGAATTAGCTCTCACACCAATATTTGCGTCTAGAGCCTTTGCATTGAGGGCTATCTGAAAACGTCTGTGGCGCTGAAGTTGCCTGTGAATGTGGAGTTGGTGGCATGTGAAACCCGCATGTGGAGCATTCGTTTGTGTGGGATGCTCTACCAGGTTCATTCCTAGATAATGCACTCAAAGGGCACTAAGCATAGAGTGTGAAAACTGAGTTTCCTTGAGAGCTGCTTGGAAGCCTGATGGTGTGTAAAGTAAGTGAGGCAAATGGAGTTGTTCTCCCACAAGAACCACTCGGCTGATCCTTCTTCAATATGCCCTTCACCAACATGCCGTGTTTCCTTGATTGAATTAGCTCTCACACCAATATTTGCGTCTAGAGCCTTTGCATTGAGGACTATCTGAAAGCGGCTGTGGCGCTGAAGTTGCCTGTGAATGTGGAGTTGGTGGCATGTGAAACCCGCATGTGGAGCATTCGTTTGTGTGGGATGCTCACCAAGCTTCATTTCAGTCCTAGGCTCTCAAACGGCACTAAGCATAGAGTGTGAATACTGAGTTTCCTTGAGAGCTGCTTGGAAGCCTGATGGTGTGTGAAGTTAGTGAGCCAAATGGAGTTGTTCTCACACAAGAACCACTCGGCTGATCCTTCTTCAGTATGCCCTTCACCAACATGCAGTGTTTCCTTGATTGAATTAGCTCTCACACCAATATTTGCGTCTAGAGCCTTTGCATTGAGGGCTATCTGAAAACGGCTGTGGCGCTGAAGTTGCCTGTAAATGTGGAGTTGGTGGCATGTGAAACCCGCATGTGGAGCATTCGTTTGTGTTTGATGCTCACCAAGCTTCATTTCAGTCCTAGGCACTCAAAGGGCACTAAGCATAGAGTGTGAAAACTGAGTTTCCTTGAGAGCTGCTTGGAAACCTGATGGTGTGTGAAGTTAGTGAGCCAAATGGAGTTGTTCTCCCACAAGAACCACTCGGCTGATCCTTCTTCAATATGCCCTTCACCAACATGCAGTGTTTCCTTGATTGAATTAGCTCTCACACCAATATTTGCGTCTAGAGCCTTTGCATTGAGGGCTATCTGAAAACGGCTGTGGCGCTGAAGTTGCCTGTGAATGTGGAGTTGGTGGCATGTGAAACCCGCATGTGGAGCATTCGTTTCAGTGGGATGCTCATAAAGCTTCATTTCAGTCAAAGGGCACTCTAAGGGCACTAAGCATAGAGTGTGAAAACTGAGTTTCCTTGAGAGCTGCATGGAAGCCTGATGGTGTGTGAAGTTAGTGAGCCAAATGGAGTTGTTCTCCCACAAGAACCACTTGGCTGATCCTTCTTCAATATGCCCTTCACCAACATGCAGTGTTTCCTTGATTGAATTAGCTCTCACACCAATATTTGCGTCTAGAGCCTTTGCATTGAGGGCTATCTGAAAACGGCTGTGGCGCTGAAGTTGCCTGTGAATGTGGAGTTGGTGGCATGTGAAACCCGCATGTGGAGCATTCGTTTGTGTGCGATGCTCACCAAGCTTCATTTCAGTCCTAGGCACTCAAAGGGCACTAAGCATAGAGTGTGAAAACTGAGTTTCCTTGAGAGCTGCATGGAAACCTGATGGTGTGTGAAGTTAGTGAGCCCAATGGAGTTGTTCCCCCACAAGAACCACTCGGCTCATCCTTCTTCAATATGCCCTTCACCAACATGCAGTGTTTCCTTGATTGAATTAGCTCTCACACCAATATTTGCATCTAGAGCCTTTGCATTGAGGGCTATCTGAAAACGTCTGTGGCGCTGAAGTTGCCTGTGATTGTGGTGTTGGTGGCATGTGAAACCCGCATGTGGAGCATTCGTTTGTGTGGGATGCTGTAGCAAGTTCATTCCTAGATAATGCACTCAAAGGGCACTAAGCATAGAGTGTGAAAACTGAGTTTCCTTGAGAGCTGCTTGGAAGCCTGATGGTGTGTGAAGTTAGTGAGTCAAATGGAGTTGTTCTCCCACAAGAACCACTCGGCTGATCCTTCTTCAATAAGCCCTTCACCAACATGCAGTGTTTCCTTGATTGAATTAGCTCTCACACCAATATTTGCGTCTAGAGACTTTGCATTGAGGGCTATCTGAAAACGGCTGTGGCGCTGAAGTTGCCTGTGAATGTGGAGTTGGTGGCATGTGAAACCCGCATGTGGAGCATTCGTTTGTGTGGGATGCTCTACCAAGTTCATTCCTAGATAATGCACTCAAAGGGTACTAAGCATAGAGTGTGAAAACTGAGTTTACTTGAGAGCTGCTTGGAAGCCTGACGGTGTGTGAAGTTAGTGAGCCAAATGGAGTTGTTCTCCCACAAGAACCATTCGGCTGATCCTTCTTCAATATGCCCTTCACCAACATGCAGTGTTTCCTTGATTGAATTAGCTCTCACACCAATATTTGCGTCTAGAGACTTTGCATTGAGGGCTATCTGAAAACGGCTGTGGCGCTGAAGTTGCCTGTGAATGTGGAGTTGGTGGCATGTGAAACCCGCATGTGGAGCATTCGTTTGTGTGGGATGCTCACCAAGCTTCATTTCAGTCCTAGGCACTCAAAGAGCACTAAGCATAGAGTGTGAAAACTGAGTTTCCTTGAGAGCTGCTTGGAAGCCTGATGGTGTGTGAAGTTAGTGAGCCAAATGGAGTTGTTCTCCCACAAGAACCACTCGGCTGATCCTTCTTCAATATGCCCTTCACCAACATGCAGTGTTTCCTTGATTGAATTAGCTCTCACACCAATATTTGCGTCTAGAGCCTTTGCATTGAGGGCTATCTGAAAACGGCTGTGGCGCTGTAGTTGCCTGTGAATGTGGAGTTGGAGGCATGTGAAACCCGCATGTGGAGCATTCGTTTGTGTGGGATGCTCACCAAGGTTCATTCCTAGATAATGCACTCAAAGGGCACTAAGCATAGAGTGTGAAAACTGAGTTTCCTTGAGAGCTGCTTGGAAGCCTGATGGTGTGTGAAGTTAGTGAGCCAAATGGAGTTGTTCTCCCACAAGAACCACTCGGCTGATCCTTCTTCAATATGCCCTTCACTAACATGCAGTGTTTCCTTGATTGAATTAGCTCTCACACCAATATTTGCGTCTCGAGCCTTTGCATTGAGGGCTATCTGAAAACGGCTGTGGCGCTGAAGTTGCCTGTGAATGTGGAGTTGGTGGCATGTGAAACCCGCATGTGGAGCATTCGTTTGTGTGGGATGCTCTACCAGGTTCATTCCTAGATAATGCACTCAAAGGGCACTAAGCATAGAGTGTGAAAACTGAGTTTCCTTGAGAGCTGCTTGGAAGCCTGCTGGTGTGTAAAGTAAGTGTGGCAAATGGAGTTGTTCTCCCACAAGAACCACTCGGCTGATCCTTCTTCAATATGCCCTTCACCAACATGCAGTGTTTCCTTGATTGAATTAGCTCTCACACCAATATTTGTGTCTAGAGCCTTTGCATTGAGGGCTATCTGAAAACGGCTGTGGCGCTGTAGTTGCCTGTGAATGTGGAGTTGGTGGCATGTGAAACCCGCATGTGGAGCATTCGTTTGTGTGGGATGCTCACCAAGCTTCATTTCAGTCCTAGGCACTCTAAGGGCACTAAGCATCGAGTGTGAAAACTGAGTTTCCGTGAGAGCTGCTTGGAAGCCTGATGGTGTGTGAAGTTAGTGAGCCAAATGGAGTTGTTCTCCCACAAGAACCACTCGGCTGATCCTTCTTCAATAAGCCCTTCACCAACATGCAGTGTTTCCTTGATTGAATTAGCTCTCACACCAATTTTGCGTCTAGAGCCTTTGCATTGAGGGCTATCTGAAAGCGGCTGTGGCGCTGAAGTTGCCTGTGAATGTGGAGTTGGTGGCATGTGAAACCCGCATGTGAGCATTCGTTTGTGTGGGATGCTCTACCAGGTTCATTCCTAGATAATGCACTCAAAGGGCACTAAGCATAGAGTGTGAAAACTGAGTTTCTTGAGAGCTGCTTTTAAGCCTGGTGGTGTGTGAAGTTAGTGAGCCAAATGGAGTTGTTCTCCCACAAGAACCACTCGGCTGATCCTTCTTCAATATGCCCTTCACCAACATGCAGTGTTTCCTTGATTGAATTAGCTCTCACACAAATATTTGCGTCTAGACCCTTTGCATTGAGGGCTATCTGAAAGCGGCTGTGGCGCTGAAGTTGCCTGTGAATGTGGAGTTGGTGGCATGTGAAACCCGCATGTGGAGCATTCGTTTGTGTGGGATGCTCACCAAGCTTCATTTCAGTCCTAGGCACTCATCGGGCACTAAGCATAGAGTGTGAATACGGAGTTACCTTGAGAGCTGCTTGGAAGCCTGATGGTGTGTGAAGTTAGTGAGCCAAATGGAGTTGTTCTCACACAAGAACCACTCGGCTGATCCTTCTTCAGTATGCCCTTCACCAACATGCAGTGTTTCCTTGATTGAATTAGCTCTCACACCAATATTTGCGTCTAGAGCCTTTGCATTGAGGGCTATCTGAAAACGGCTGTGGCGCTGAAGTTGCCTGTGAATGTGGAGTTGGTGGCATGTGAAACCCGCATGTGGAGCATTCGTTTGTGTGGGATGCTCTACCAGGTTCATTCCTAGATAATGCACTCAAAGGGCACTAAGCATAGAGTGTGAAAACTGAGTTTCCTTGAGAGCTGCTTGGAAGCCTGATGGTGTGTGAAGTTAGTGAGCCAAATGGAGTTGTTCTCCCACAAGAACCACTCGGCTGATCCTTCTTCAATATGCCCTTCACTAACATGCAGTGTTTCCTTGATTGAATTAGCTCTCACACCAATATTTGCGTCTCGAGCCTTTGCATTGAGGGCTATCTGAAAACGGCTGTGGCGCTGTAGTTGCCTGTGAATGTGGAGTTGGAGGCATGTGAAACCCGCATGTGGAGCATTCGTTTGTGTGGGATGCTCACCAGGTTCATTCCTAGATAATGCACTCAAAGGGCACTAAGCATAGAGTGTGAAAACTGAGTTTCCTTGAGAGCTGCTTGGAAGCCTGATGGTGTGTGAAGTTAGTGAGCCAAATGGAGTTGTTCTCCCACAAGAACCACTCGGCTGATCCTTCTTCAATATGCCCTTCACTAACATGCAGTGTTTCCTTGATTGAATTAGCTCTCACACCAATATTTGCGTCTAGAGCCTTTGCATTGAGGGCTATCTGAAAACGGCTGTGGCGCTGAAGTTGCCTGTGAATGTGGAGTTGGTGGCATGTGAAACCCGCATGTGGAGCATTCGTTTGTGTGGGATGCTCTACCAGGTTCATTCCTAGATAATGCACTCAAAGGGCACTAAGCATAGAGTGTGAAAACTGAGTTTCCTTGAGAGCTGCTTGGAAGCCTGATGGTGTATAAAGTAAGTGAGGCAAATGGAGTTGTTCTCCCACAAGAACCACTCGGCTGATCCTTCTTCAATATGCCCTTCACCAACATGCAGTGTTTCCTTGATTGAATTAGCTCTCACACCAATATTTGTGTCTAGAGCCTTTGCATTGAGGGCTATCTGAAAACGGCTGTGGCGCTGAAGTTGCCTGTGAATGTGGAGTTGGTGGCATGTGAAACCCGCATGTGGAGCATTCGTTTGTGTGGGATGCTCACCAAGCTTCATTTCAGTCCTAGGCACTCTAAGGGCACTAAGCATCGAGTGTGAAAACTGAGTTTCCGTGAGAGCTGCTTGGAAGCCTGATGGTGTGTGAAGTTAGTGAGCCAAATGGAGTTGTTCTCCCACAAGAACCACTCGGCTGATCCTTCTTCAATAAGCCCTTCACCAACATGCAGTGTTTCCTTGATTGAATTAGCTCTCACACCAATTTTGCGTCTAGAGCCTTTGCATTGAGGGCTATCTGAAAGCGGCTGTGGCGCTGAAGTTGCCTGTGAATGTGGAGTTGGTGGCATGTGAAACCCGCATGTGAGCATTCGTTTGTGTGGGATGCTCTACCAGGTTCATTCCTAGATAATGCACTCAAAGGGCACTAAGCATAGAGTGTGAAAACTGAGTTTCTTGAGAGCTGCTTTTAAGCCTGGTGGTGTGTGAAGTTAGTGAGCCAAATGGAGTTGTTCTCCCACAAGAACCACTCGGCTGATCCTTCTTCAATATGCCCTTCACCAACATGCAGTGTTTCCTTGATTGAATTAGCTCTCACACAAATATTTGCGTCTAGACCCTTTGCATTGAGGGCTATCTGAAAGCGGCTGTGGCGCTGAAGTTGCCTGTGAATGTGGAGTTGGTGGCATGTGAAACCCGCATGTGGAGCATTCGTTTGTGTGGGATGCTCACCAAGCTTCATTTCAGTCCTAGGCACTCATCGGGCACTAAGCATAGAGTGTGAATACGGAGTTACCTTGAGAGCTGCTTGGAAGCCTGATGGTGTGTGAAGTTAGTGAGCCAAATGGAGTTGTTCTCACACAAGAACCACTCGGCTGATCCTTCTTCAGTATGCCCTTCACCAACATGCAGTGTTTCCTTGATTGAATTAGCTCTCACACCAATATTTGCGTCTAGAGCCTTTGCATTGAGGGCTATCTGAAAACGGCTGTGGCGCTGAAGTTGCCTGTGAATGTGGAGTGGGTGGCATGTGAAACCCACATGTGGAGCATTCGTTTGTGTGAGATGCTCTACCAGGTTCATTCCTAAATAATGCACTCAAAGGGCACTAAGCATAGAGTGTGAAAACTGAGTTTCCTTGAGAGCTGCTTGGAAGCCTGATGGTGTGTAAAGTAAGTGCGGCAAATGGAGTTGTTCTCCCACAAGAACCACTCGGCTGATCCTTCTTCAATATGCCCTTCACCAACATGCAGTGTTTCCTTGATTGAATTAGCTCTCACACCAATATTTGTGTCTAGAGCCTTTGCATTGAGGGCTATCTGAAAACGGCTGTGGCGCTGCAGTTGCCTGTGAATGTGGAGTTGGTGGCATGTGACTCCCGCATGTGGAGCATTCGTTTGTGTGGGATGCTCACCAAGCTTCATTTCAGTCCTAGGCACTCTAAGGGCACTAAGCATAGAGTGTGAAAACTGAGTTTCCGTGAGAGCTGCTTGGAAGCCTGATGGTGTGTGAAGTTAGTGAGCCAAATGGAGTTGTTCTCCCACAAGAACCACTCGGCTGATCCTTCTTCAATAAGCCCTTCACCAACATGCAGTGTTTCCTTGATTGAATTAGCTCTCACACCAATATTTGCGTCTAGAGCCTTTGCATTGAGGGCTATCTGAAAACAGCTGTGGCGCTGAAGTTGCCTGTGAATGTGGAGTTGGTGGCATGTGACTCCCGCATGTGGAGCATTCGTTTGTGTGGGATGCTCACCAAGCTTCATTTCAGTCCTAGGCACTCAAAGGGCACTAAGCATAGAGTGTGAAAACTGAGTTTCCTTGAGAGCTGCTTGGAAGCCTGATGTTGTGTGAAGTTAGTGAGCCAAATGGAGTTGTTCTCCCACAAGAACCACTCGGCTGATCCTTCTTCAATATGCCCTTCACCAACATGCAGTGTTTCCTTGATTGAATTAGCTCTCACACCAATATTTGCGTCTAGAGCCTTTGCATTGAGGGCTATCTGAAAACGGCTGTGGCGCTGAAGTTGCCTGTGAATGTGGAGTTGGTGGCATGTGAAACCCGCATGTGAGCATTCGTTTGTGTTGGATGCTCTACCAGGTTAATTCCTAGATAATGCACTCAAAGGGCACTAAGCATAGAGTGTGAAAACTGAGTTTCCATGAGAGCTGCTTGGAAGCCTGATGGTGTGTGAAGTTAGTGAGCCAAATGGAGTTGTTCTCCCACAAGAACCACTCGGCTGATCCTTCTTCAATATGCCCTTCACCAACATGCAGTGTTTCCTTGATTGAATTAGCTCTCACACCAATATTTGCGTCTAGACCCTATGCATTGAGGGCTATCTGAAAGCGGCTGTGGCGCTGAAGTTGCCTGTGAATGTGGAGTTGGTGGCATGTGAAACCCGCATGTGGAGCATTCGTTTGTGTGGGATGCTCACCAAGCTTCATTTCAGTCCTAGGCACTCATCGGGCACTAAGCATAGAGTGTGAATACGGAGTTACCTTGAGAGCTGCTTGGAAGCCTGATGGTGTGTGAAGTTAGTGAGCCAAATGGAGTTGTTCTCCCACAAGAACCACTCGGCTGATCCTTCTTCAGTATGCCCTTCACCAACATGCAGTGTTTCCTTGATTGAATTAGCTCTCACACCAATATTTGAGACTCGAGCCTTTGCATTGAGGGCTATCTGAAAACGGCTGTGTCGCTGAAGTTGCCTGTGAATGTGGAGTGGGTGGCATGTGAAACCCGCATGTGGAGCATTCGTTTGTGTGGGATGCTCTACCAGGTTCATTCCTAGATAATGCACTCAAAGGGCACTAAGCATAGAGTGTGAAAACTGAGTTTCCTTGAGAGCTGCTTGGAAGCCTGATGGTGTGTAAAGTAAGTGCGGCAAATGGAGTTGTTCTCCCACAAGAACCACTCGGCTGATCCTTCTTCAATATGCCCTTCACCAACATGCAGTGTTTCCTTGATTGAATTAGCTCTCACACCAATATTTGTGTCTAGAGCCTTTGCATTGAGGGCTATCTGAAAACGGCTGTGGCGCTGAAGTTGCCTGTGAATGTGGAGTTGGTGGCATGTGAAACCCGCATGTGGTGCATTCGTTTGTGTGGGATGCTCACCAAGCTTCATTTCAGTCCTAGGCACTCAAAGGGCACTAAGCATAGAGTGTGAAAACTGAGTTTCCTTGAGAGCTGCTTGGAGACCTGATGGTGTGTGAAGTTAGTGAGCCAAATGGAGTTGTTCTCCCACAAGAACCACTCGGCTGATCCTTCTTCAATATGCCCTTCACCAACATGCAGTGTTTCCTTGATTGAATTAGCTCTCACACCAATATTTGCGTCTAGAGCCTTTGCATTGAGGGCTATCTGAAAACGGCTGTGGCGCTGAAGTTGCCTGTGAATGTGGAGTTGGTGGCATGTGAAACCCGCATGTGGTGCATTCGTTTGTGTGGGATGCTCACCAAGCTTCATTTCAGTCCTAGGCACTCAAAGGGCACTACGCATAGAGTGTGAAAACTGAGTTTCCTTGAGAGCTGCTTGGAAGCCTGATGGTGTGTGAAGTTAGTGAGCCAAATGGAGTTGTTCTCCCACAAGAACCACTCGGCTGATCCTTCTTCAATATGCCCTTCACCAACATGCAGTGTTTCCTTGATTGAATTAGCTCTCACACCAATATTTGCATCTAGAGCCTTTGCATTGAGGGCTATCTGAAAACGGCTGTGGCGCTGAAGTTGCCTGTGAATGTGGAGTTGTTGGCATCTGAAACCCGCATGTGGAGCATTCGTTTGTGTGGGATGCTCTACCAAGTTCATTCCTAGATAATGCACTCAAAGGGCACTAAGCCTAAAGTGTGAAAACTGAGTTTCCTTGAGAGCTGCTTGGAAGCCTGATGGTGTGTGAAGTTAGTGAGCCAAATGGAGTTGTTCTCCCACAAGAACCACTCGGCTGATCCTTCTTCAATATGCCCTTCAACAACATGCAGTGTTTCCTTGATTGAATTAGCTCTCACACCAATATCTGCGTCTAGAGCCTTTGCATTGAGGGCTATCTGAAAACAGCTGTGGCGCTGAAGTTGCCTGTTAATGTGGAGTTGGTGGCATGTGAAACCCGCATGTGGAGCATTCGTTTGAGTGGGATGCTCATCAAGCTTCATTTCAGTCTTAGGCACTCTAAGGGCACTAAGCATAGAGTGTGAAAACTGAGTTTCCTTGAGAGCTGTTTGGAAGCCTGATGGTGTGTGAAGTTAGTGAGCCAAATGGAGTTGTTCTCCCACAAGAACCACTCGGCTGATCCTTCTTCAATAAGCCCTTCACCAACATGCAGTGTTTCCTTGATTGAATTAGCTCTCACACCAATATTTGCGTCTAGAGCCTTTGCATTGAGGGCTATCTGAAAACGGCTGTGGCGCTGAAGTTGCCTGTGAATGTGGAGTTGGTGGCATGTGAAACCCGCATGTGGAGCATTCGTTTGTGTGGGATGCTCTACCAAGTTCATTCCTAGATAATGCACTCAAAGGGTACTAAGCATAGAGTGTGAAAACTGAGTTTCCTTGAGAGCTGCTTGGAAGCCTGACGGTGTGTGAAGTTAGTGAGCCAAATGGAGTTGTTCTCCCACAAGAACCACTCGGCTGATCCTTCTTCAATATGCCCTTCACCAACATGCAGTGTTTCCTTGATTGAATTAGCTCTCACACCAATATTTGCGTCTAGAGCCTTTGCATTGAGGGCTACCTGAAAACGGCTGTGGCGCTGAAGTTGCCTGTGAATGTGGAGTTGGTGGCATGTGAAACCCGCATGTGGAGCATTCGTTTGTGTGGGATGCTCACCAAGCTTCATTTCAGTCCTAGGCACTCAAAGGGCACTAAGCATAGAGTGTGAAAACTGAGTTTCCTTGAGAGCTGCTTGGAAGCCTGATGGTGTGTGAAGTTAGTGAGCCAAATGGAGTTGTTCTCCCACAAGAACCACTCGGCTGATCCTTCTTCAATATGCCCTTCACCAACATGCAGTGTTTCCTTGATTGAATTAGCTCTCACACCAATATTTGCGTCTAGAGCCTTTGCATTGAGGGCTATCTGAAAACGGCTGTGGCGCTGTAGTTGCCTGTGAATGTGGAGTTGGTGGCATGTGAAACCCGCATGTGGAGCATTCGTTTGTGTGGGATGCTCACCAGGTTCATTCCTAGATAATGCACTCAAAGGGCACTAAGCATAGAGTGTGAAAACTGAGTTTCCTTGAGAGCTGCTTGGAAGCCTGATGGTGTGTGAAGTTAGTGAGCCAAATGGAGTTGTTCTCCCACAAGAACCACTCGGCTGATCCTTCTTCAATATGCCCTTCACTAACATGCAGTGTTTCCTTGATTGAATTAGCTCTCACACCAATATTTGCGTCTCGAGCCTTTGCATTGAGGGCTATCTGAAAACGGCTGTGGCGCTGAAGTTGCCTGTGAATGTGGAGTTGGTGGCATGTGAAACCCGCATGTGGAGCATTCGTTTGTGTGGGATGCTCACCAAGCTTCATTTCAGTCCTAGGCACTCAAAGGGCACTAAGCATAGAGTGTGAAAACTGAGTTTCCTTGAGAGCTGCTTGGAAGCCTGATGGTGTGTGAAGTTAGTGAGCCAAATGGAGTTGTTCTCCCACAAGAACCACTCGGCTGATCCTTCTTCAATATGCCCTTCACCAAATGCAGTGTTTCCTTGACTGAATTAGCTCTCACACCAATATTTGTGTCTAGAGCCTTTGCATTGAGGGCTATCTGAAAACGGCTGTGGCGCTGAAGTTGCCTGTGAATGTGCAGTTGGTGGCATGTGAAACCCGCATGTGGAGCATTCGTTTGTGTGGGATGCTCACCAAGCTTCATTTCAGTCCTAGGCACTCAAAGGGCACTAAGCATAGAGTGTGAAAACTGAGTTTCCTTGAGAGCTGCTTGGAAACCTGATGGTGTGTGAAGTTAGTGAGCCAAATGGAGTTGTTCTCCCACAAGAACCACTCGGCTGATCCTTCTTCAATATGCCCTTCACCAACATGCAGTGTTTCCTTGATTGAATTAGCTCTCACACCAATATTTGCGTCTAGAGCCTTTGCATTGAGGGCTATCTGAAAACGGCTGTGGCGCTGAAGTTGCCTGTGAATGTGGAGTTGGTGGCATGTGAAACCCGCATGTGGTGCATTCGTTTGTGTGGGATGCTCACCAACATTCATTTCAGTCCTAGGCACTCAAAGGGCACTAAGCATAGAGTGTGAAAACTGAGTTTCCTTGAGAGCTACTTGGAAACCTGATGGTGTGTGAAGTTAGTGAGCCAAATGGAGTTGTTCTCCCACAAGAACCACTCGGCTGATCCTTCTTCAATATGCCCTTCACCAACATACAGTGTTTCCTTGATTGAATTAGCTCTCACACCAATATTTGCGTCTAGAGCCTTTGCATTGAGGGCTATCTGAAAACGGCTGTGGCGCTGAAGTTGCCTGTGAATGTGGAGTTGGTGGCATGTGAAACCCGCATGTGGAGCATTCGTTTGTGTGGGATGCTCACCAAGCTTCATTTCCGTCCTAGGCACTCAAAGGGCACTAAGCATAGAGTGTGAAAACTGAGTTTCCTTGAGAGCTGCTTGGAAGCCTGATGGTGTGTGAAGTTAGTGAGCCAAATGGAGTTGTTCTCCCACAAGAACCACTCGGATGATCCTTCTTCAATATGCCCTTCACCAACATGCAGTGTTTCCTTGATTGAATTAGCTCTCACACCAATATTTGCGTCTAGAGCCTTTGCATTGAGGGCTATCTGAAAACGGCTGTGGCGCTGTAGTTGCCTGTGAATGTGGAGTTGGTGGCATGTGAAACCCGCATGTGGAGCATTCGTTTGTGTGGGATGCTCACCAAGCTTCATTTCAGTCCTAGGCACTCAAAGGGCACTAAGCATAGAGTGTGAAAACTGAGTTTCCTTGAGAGCTGCTTGGAAACCTGATGGTGTGTGAAGTTAGTGAGCCAAATGGAGTTGTTCTCCCACAAGAACCACTCGGCTGATCCTTCTTCAATATGCCCTTCACCAACATGCAGTGTTTCCTTGATTGAATTAGCTCTCACACCAATATTTGCGTCTAGAGCCTTTGCATTGAGGGCTATCTGAAAACGGCTGTGGCGCTGAAGTTGCCTGTGAATGTGGAGTTGGTGGCATGTGAAACCCGCATGTGGTGCATTCGTTTGTGTGGGATGCTCACCAACATTCATTTCAGTCCTAGGCACTCAAAGGGCACTAAGCATAGAGTGTGAAAACTGAGTTTCCTTGAGAGCTACTTGGAAACCTGATGGTGTGTGAAGTTAGTGAGCCAAATGGAGTTGTTCTCCCACAAGAACCACTCGGCTGATCCTTCTTCAATATGCCCTTCACCAACATACAGTGTTTCCTTGATTGAATTAGCTCTCACACCAATATTTGCGTCTAGAGCCTTTGCATTGAGGGCTATCTGAAAACGGCTGTGGCGCTGAAGTTGCCTGTGAATGTGGAGTTGGTGGCATGTGAAACCCGCATGTGGAGCATTCGTTTGTGTGGGATGCTCACCAAGCTTCATTTCCGTCCTAGGCACTCAAAGGGCACTAAGCATAGAGTGTGAAAACTGAGTTTCCTTGAGAGCTGCTTGGAAGCCTGATGGTGTGTGAAGTTAGTGAGCCAAATGGAGTTGTTCTCCCACAAGAACCACTCGGATGATCCTTCTTCAATATGCCCTTCACCAACATGCAGTGTTTCCTTGATTGAATTAGCTCTCACACCAATATTTGCGTCTAGAGCCTTTGCATTGAGGGCTATCTGAAAACGGCTGTGGCGCTGTAGTTGAATGTGAATGTGGAGTTGGTGGCATGTGAAACCCGCATGTGGAGCATTCGTTTGTGTGGGATGCTCACCAGGTTCATTCCTAGATAATGCACTCAAAGGGCACTAAGCATAGAGTGTGAAAACTGAGTTTCCTTGAGAGCTGCTTGGAAGCCTGATGGTGTGTGAAGTTAGTGAGCCAAATGGAGTTGTTCTCCCACAAGAACCACTCGGCTGATCCTTCTTCAATATGCCCTTCACTAACATGCAGTGTTTCCTTGATTGAATTAGCTCTCACACCAATATTTGCGTCTCGAGCCTTTGCATTGAGGGCTATCTGAAAACGGCTGTGGCGCTGAAGTTGCCTGTGAATGTGGAGTTGGTGGCATGTGAAACCCGCATGTGGAGCATTCGTTTGTGTGGGATGCTCACCAAGCTTCATTTCAGTCCTAGGCACTCAAAGGGCACTAAGCATAGAGTGTGAAAACTGAGTTTCCTTGAGAGCTGCTTGGAAGCCTGATGGTGTGTGAAGTTAGTGAGCCAAATGGAGTTGTTCTCCCACAAGAACCACTCGGATGATCCTTCTTCAATATGCCCTTCACCAAATGCAGTGTTTCCTTGACTGAATTAGCTCTCACACCAATATTTGTGTCTAGAGCCTTTGCATTGAGGGCTATCTGAAAACGGCTGTGGCGCTGAAGTTGCCTGTGAATGTGCAGTTGGTGGCATGTGAAACCCGCATGTGGAGCATTCGTTTGTGTGGGATGCTCACCAAGCTTCATTTCAGTCCTAGGCACTCAAAGGGCACTAAGCATAGAGTGTGAAAACTGAGTTTCCTTGAGAGCTGCTTGGAAACCTGATGGTGTGTGAAGTTAGTGAGCCAAATGGAGTTGTTCTCCCACAAGAACCACTCGGCTGATCCTTCTTCAATATGCCCTTCACCAACATGCAGTGTTTCCTTGATTGAATTAGCTCTCACACCAATATTTGCGTCTAGAGCCTTTGCATTGAGGGCTATCTGAAAACGGCTGTGGCGCTGAAGTTGCCTGTGAATGTGGAGTTGGTGGCATGTGAAACCCGCATGTGGTGCATTCGTTTGTGTGGGATGCTCACCAACATTCATTTCAGTCCTAGGCACTCAAAGGGCACTAAGCATAGAGTGTGAAAACTGAGTTTCCTTGAGAGCTACTTGGAAACCTGATGGTGTGTGAAGTTAGTGAGCCAAATGGAGTTGTTCTCCCACAAGAACCACTCGGCTGATCCTTCTTCAATATGCCCTTCACCAACATACAGTGTTTCCTTGATTGAATTAGCTCTCACACCAATATTTGCGTCTAGAGCCTTTGCATTGAGGGCTATCTGAAAACGGCTGTGGCGCTGAAGTTGCCTGTGAATGTGGAGTTGGTGGCATGTGAAACCCGCATGTGGAGCATTCGTTTGTGTGGGATGCTCACCAAGCTTCATTTCCGTCCTAGGCACTCAAAGGGCACTAAGCATAGAGTGTGAAAACTGAGTTTCCTTGAGAGCTGCTTGGAAGCCTGATGGTGTGTGAAGTTAGTGAGCCAAATGGAGTTGTTCTCCCACAAGAACCACTCGGCTGATCCTTCTTCAATATGCCCTTCACCAACATACAGTGTTTCCTTGATTGAATTAGCTCTCACACCAATATTTGCGTCTAGAGCCTTTGCATTGAGGGCTACCTGAAAACGGCTGTGGCGCTGAAGTTGCCTGTGAATGTGGAGTTGGTGGCATGTGAAACCCGCATGTGGAGCATTCGTTTGTGTGGGATGCTCACCAAGCTTCATTTCAGTCCTAGGCACTCAAAGGGCACTAAGCATAGAGTGTGAAAACTGAGTTTCCTTGAGAGCTGCTTGGAAGCCTGATGGTGTGTGAAGTTAGTGAGCCAAATGGAGTTGTTCTCCCACAAGAACCACTCGGCTGATCCTTCTTCAATATGCCCTTCACCAACATGCAGTGTTTCCTTGATTGAATTAGCTCTCACACCAATATTTGCGTCTAGAGCCTTTGCATTGAGGGCTATCTGAAAACGGCTGTGGCGCTGTAGTTGCCTGTGAATGTGGAGTTGGAGGCATGTGAAACCCGCATGTGGAGCATTCGTTTGTGTGGGATGCTCACCAGGTTCATTCCTAGATAATGCACTCAAAGGGCACTAAGCATAGAGTGTGAAAACTGAGTTTCCTTGAGAGCTGCTTGGAAGCCTGATGGTGTGTGAAGTTAGTGAGCCAAATGGAGTTGTTCTCCCACAAGAACCACTCGGCTGATCCTTCTTCAATATGCCCTTCACTAACATGCAGTGTTTCCTTGATTGAATTAGCTCTCACACCAATATTTGCGTCTCGAGCCTTTGCATTGAGGGCTATCTGAAAACGGCTGTGGCGCTGAAGTTGCCTGTGAATGTGGAGTTGGTGGCATGTGAAACCCGCATGTGGAGCATTCGTTTGTGTGGGATGCTCACCAAGCTTCATTTCAGTCCTAGGCACTCAAAGGGCACTAAGCATAGAGTGTGAAAACTGAGTTTCCTTGAGAGCTGCTTGGAAGCCTGATGGTGTGTGAAGTTAGTGAGCCAAATGGAGTTGTTCTCCCACAAGAACCACTCGGCTGATCCTTCTTCAATATGCCCTTCACCAAATGCAGTGTTACCTTGACTGAATTAGCTCTCACACCAATATTTGTGTCTAGAGCCTTTGCATTGAGGGCTATCTGAAAACGGCTGTGGCGCTGAATTTGCCTGTGAATGTGCAGTTGGTGGCATGTGAAACCCGCATGTGGAGCATTCGTTTGTGTGGGATGCTCACCAAGCTTCATTTCAGTCCTAGGCACTCAAACGGCACTAAGCATAGAGTGTGAAAACTGAGTTTCCTTGAGAGCTGCTTGGAAGCCTGATGGTGTGTGAAGTTAGTGAGCCAAATGGAGTTGTTCTCCCACAAGAACCACTCGGCTGATCCTTCTTCAATATGCCCTTCACCAACATGCAGTGTTTCCTTGATTGAATTAGCTCTCACACCAATATTTGAGACTCGAGCCTTTGCATTGAGGGCTATCTGAAAACGGCTGTGGCGCTGAAGTTGCCTGTGAATGTGGAGTTGGTGGCATGTGAAACCCGCATGTGGTGCATTCGTTTGTGTGGGATGCTCACCAAGCTTCATTTCAGTCCTAGGCACTCAAAGGGCACTAAGCATAGAGTGTGAAAACTGAGTTTCCTTGAGAGCTGCTTGGAAACCTGATGGTGTGTGAAGTTAGTGAGCCAAATGGAGTTGTTCTCCCACAAGAACCACTCGGCTGATCCTTCTTCAATATGCCCTTCACCAACATGCAGTGTTTCCTTGATTGAATTAGCTCTCACACCAATATTTGCGTCTAGAGCCTTTGCATTGAGGGCTATCTGAAAACGGCTGTGGCGCTGAAGTTGCCTGTGAATGTGGAGTTGGTGGCATGTGAAACCCGCATGTGGTGCATTCGTTTGTGTGGGATGCTCACCAACATTCATTTCAGTCCTAGGCACTCAAAGGGCACTAAGCATAGAGTGTGAAAACTGAGGTTCCTTGAGAGCTACTTGGAAACCTGATGGTGTGTGAAGTTAGTGAGCCAAATGGAGTTGTTCTCCCACAAGAACCACTCGGCTGATCCTTCTTCAATATGCCCTTCACCAACATACAGTGTTTCCTTGATTGAATTAGCTCTCACACCAATATTTGCGTCTAGAGCCTTTGCATTGAGGGCTATCTGAAAACGGCTGTGGCGCTGAAGTTGCCTGTGAATGTGGAGTTGGTGGCATGTGAAACCCGCATGTGGAGCATTCGTTTGTGTGGGATGCTCACCAAGCTTCATTTCAGCCCTAGGCACTCAAAGGGCACTACGCATAGAGTGTGAAAACTGAGTTTCCGTGAGAGCTGCTTGGAAGCCTGATGGTGTGTGAAGTTAGTGAGCCAAATGGAGTTGTTCTCCCACAAGAACCACTCGGCTGATCCTTCTTCAATATGCCCTTCACCAACATGCAGTGTTTCCTTGATTGAATTAGCTCTCACACCAATATTTGCGTCTAGAGCCTTTGCATTGAGGGCTATCTGAAAACGGCTGTGGCGCTGAAGTTGCCTGTGAATGTGGAGTTGGTGGCATGTGAAACCCGCATGTGGAGCATTCGTTTGTGTGGGATGCTCTACCAAGTTCATTCCTAGATAATGCACTCAAAGGGCACTAAGCCTAAAGTGTGAAAACTGAGTTTCCTTGAGAGCTGCTTGGAAGCCTGATGGTGTGTGAAGTTAGTGAGCCAAATGGAGTTGTTCTCCCACAAGAACCACTCGGCTGATCCTTCTTCAATATGCCCTTCACCAACATGCAGTGTTTCCTTGATTGAATTAGCTCTCACACCAATATTTGCGTTTAGAGCCTTTGCATTGAGGGCTATCTGAAAACAGCTGTGGCGCTGAAGTTGCCTGTGAATGTGGAGTTGGTGGCATGTGAAACCCGCATGTGGAGCATTCGTTTGAGTGGGATGCTCATCAAGCTTCATTTCAGTCCTAGGCACTCAAAGGGCACTAAGCATAGAGTGTGCAAACTGAGTTTCCTTGAGAGCTGCTTGGAAGCCTGATGGTGTGTGAAGTTAGTGAGCCAAATGGAGTTGTTCTCCCACAAGAACCACTCGGCTGATCCTTCTTCAATATGCCCTTCACCAACATGCAGTGTTTCCTTGATTGAATTAGCTCTCACACCAATATTTGCGTCTAGAGCCTTTGCATTGAGGGCTATCTGAAAGCGGCTGTGGCGCTGAAGTTGCCTGTGAATGTGGAGTTGGTGGCATGTGAAACCCGCATGTGGAGCATTCGTTTGTGTGGGATGCTCTACCAAGTTCATTCCTAGATAATGCACTCAAAGGGCACTAAGCCTAAAGTGTGAAAACTGAGTTTCCTTGAGAGCTGCTTGGAATCCTGATGGTGTGTTAATTTAGTGAGCCAAATGGAGTTGTTCCCCCACAAGAACCACTCGGCTGATCCTTCTTCAATATGCCCTTCACCAACATGCAGTGTTTCCTTGATTGAATTAGCTCTCACACCAATATTTGCGTCTAGAGCCTTTGCATTGAGGGCTATCTGAAAACGTCTGTGGCGCTGAAGTTGCCTGTGATTGTGGAGTTGGTGGCATGTGAAACCCGCATGTGGAGCATTCGTTTGTGTGGGATGCTCTACCAGGTTCATTCCTAGATAATGCACTCAAAGGGCACTAAGCATAGAGTGTGAAAACTGAGTTTCCTTGAGAGCTGCTTGGAAACCTGATGGTGTGTGAATTTAGTGAGCCAAATGGTGTTGTTCTCCCACAAGAACCACTCGGCTGATCCTTCTTCAATATGCCCTTCACCAACATGCAGTGTTTCCTTGATTGAATTAGCTCTCACACCAATATTTGCGTCTCGAGCCTTTGCATTGAGGGCTATCTGAAAACGGCTGTGGCGCTGATGTTGCTTGTGAATGTGGAGTTGGTGGCATGTGAAACCCGCATGTGGAGCTTTGGTTTGTGTGGGATGCTCACCAAGCTTCATTTCAGTCCTAGGCTCTCAAAGGGCACTAAGCATAGAGTGTGAAAACTGAGTATCCTTGAGAGCTGCTTGGAAGCCTGACGGTGGGTGAAGTTAGCCAAATGGAGTTGTTCTCCCACAAGAACCACTCTGCTGATCCTTCTTCAATATGCCCTTCACCAACATGCAGTGTTTCTTTGATTGAATTAGCTCTCACACCAATATTTGCATCTAGACCCTTTGCATTGAGGGCTATCTGAAAACGGCTGTGGCGCTGAAGTTGCCTGTGAATGTGGAGTTGTTGGCATGTGAAACCCGCATGTGGAGCATTCGTTTGTGTGGGATGCTCTACCAAGTTCATTCCTAGATAATGCACTCAAAGGGCACTAAGCATAGAGTGTGAAAACTGAGGTTCCTTGAGAGCTGCTTGGAAGCTTGATGGTGTGTAAAGTTAGTGAGCCAAATGGAGTTGTTCTCCCACAAGAACCACTCGGCTGATCCTTCTTCAATGTGCCCTTCACCAACATGCAGTGTTTCCTTGATTGAATTAGCTCTCACACCAATATTTGCGTCTAGAGCCTTTGCATTGAGGGCTATCTGAAAACGGCTGTGGCGCTGAAGTTGCCTGTGAATGTGGAGTTGGTGGCATGTGAAACCCGCATGTGAGCATTCGTTTGTGTTTGATGGTCTACCAGGTTAATTCCTAGATAATGCACTCAAAGGGCACTAAGCATAGAGTGTGAAAACTGAGTTTCCATGAGAGCTGCTTGGAAGCCTGATGGTGTGTGAAGTTAGTGAGCCAAATGGAGTTGTTCTCCCACAAGAACCACTCGGCTGATCCTTCTTCAATATGCCCTTCACCAACATGCAGTGTTTCCTTGATTGAATTAGCTCTCACACCAATATTTGCGTCTAGACCCTTTGCATTGAGGGCTATCTGAAAGCGGCTGTGGCGCTGAAGTTGCCTGTGAATGTGGAGTTGGTGGCATGTGAAACCCGCATGTGGAGCATTCGTTTGTGTGGGATGCTCACCAAGCTTCATTTCAGTCCTAGGCACTCATCGGGCACTAAGCATAGAGTGTGAATACGGAGTTACCTTGAGAGCTGCTTGGAAGCCTGATGGTGTGTGAAGTTAGTGAGCCAAATGGAGTTGTTCTCCCACAAGAACCACTCGGCTGATCCTTCTTCAGTATGCCCTTCACCAACATGCAGTGTTT